>NC_141055.1:26548021-26843021 GCF_041138505.1 Cibotium barometz | reverse complement strand
GAGTCAGCCAAGGATTCACTCTTGTTAGAATTGTGCATCTCAATGTTATGAGGTTTACCCTATTTGTTGGGTATTTTATTCATTTTTCTCCTATTTTAGGATGTATTGGGCAATCGGCCAGCTCTTCCTAGAGTCGGCCAGCCTCCTTGCTTCACTATAAAAGGAGCCTCTTGTATTTACTTGTAATCATCCACTCCCTTGCACATTGTTCAACATCTCTTGCTGGCTATTGCCATTGTGAAGCCTATTGCTATTATAAAAGGTGATCTCGTCCACAAGCTCTCTCTACTCTCTCTTGTTCAGTTTATGCTTCTACCTGTGCATTCTCCAACATGGTATCACTCGCTTAGGTTCAGGCTGCTCCATCCTTCTGCGAACTGCTCGCCGTCTTCTACTTTGCTTTGCGATTTGCTTCCAAAGCTTCTCCGGCTGCAGATCAGTCTCCTACAATGGCTACGTTTCTATACCTTGCTACGTTTTCTGGTCCAGCAACCATCTACTTGCTGTCGCCCTGTCACCAATTGGCCGACCATTTGGTCCATCTCCAGTTTTTGTGTCTCGTTCACTTGAGGCCAGGCCGGTGTCTCATGTGAAGAGGCCACAATTTTGCTGACATGGACGGGAACCAGACTAGTGCCACCCATGTGTTAGCAGGATGGTGTCGTATGGACGGGAGCCAGACTGGTGCCACCCGTGTATGACCTGGACTGTGTTCGACCCATGGGATTGTCACGCCATGGAAGACCCAGTATTCGTGCCGTGTTTTGCCTATGGGACTGTCACACCATAGGGAGGCTCGTGCCTGGAACTGTGTCTTAACTATGGGACTGTCACTCCATAGGAAGACCAGGTTTCTATGTTTTACGTCGTGCCAATTTGTGCCGACAGATATTTTGTACTTGTTCCATGAACGGGAGATATGTCCATGTTACCATTTGCACATGCACACATGTTTTGCATGTTTGAAACCGTTTTCGCATGACTTGTATTTTTGTGTTTGCCTGCTTGACGTGTCACTTACTGAGCGGGGACGCCTGCCAGTGAGTCGTGAAGTCTGCTCTGTCTTCTGACGAGTTTTAGTGCATGTGAACAGGTGGTAAGTATATTGCACATGTTATTTTAATATTTCATATTCTAACCTTTTGTTTTATAAGGTTAAATGTTCACATTCATTTAAAAGTGGGCACCCCCTTTGGGCACCCACTTAGGGGCCAAGGAGGGGAGCCCCACTTAAGTTTGTGTGGGGGTGGGTGCATGGGCACCTACCCAACCCACCTTGGAACTGGCCACCCACATGCAAACGTGGGGAGCCAGCCCAAATCTAATGGTTTAACTCCACTTTATTTTTTATAAAAAAAAGCCTTCACCTCCATCGTAGTCTAACCGGCGATTGGCTTCCATCATCTTTCGTAAAAGAAAAAAAACAATTCGGCGACCACCTCCTGCGCTTGTTTCCCAGGCGGCTGGCTGCCCTATTGACTACACTACAGGCTGCTGCGTTTATGCAGCCAGGCAGCTGCAGCTCTTCATAACAGGCTGTGCTGCCTCCTCTTGCAGGCAGCTGTGTGTGTCCACTCCCTTCATGACAGGCTGCACTTCATCCCCAGCAGGCGGCTGTCCTTCACAGCAGACGACGGCTTCCCTCCACCTCCAGCGGGCGGCTGCCCTTTCCTCTGCAGGCGGCCATAACAGGCGGGTTCAGCACGCTTCCTCCTTCTCACGCTGTGCATACACTCCAGAGGGCTGTGCGCCTCCTCCTCCTCCCCCTCTGCACAGCAGCTGCCATCACCAGAAGGATACAGCCGGCTGCTCCTCCACGCCATCTTCTCTCCACGCTGCAGCCAGGCCTCTCCTCCCTTGCAAGTGGGTGCTCCTTCTTTCACAGCACGTGGCTGTGGTCTTTGCGGTTGTACTTATCTTGGTGGCTGCACTAAGTTCTCTACGAGGCGACTGTGCCATCTCAACAAGGTGGCTGCTTCTTCAGCAAGGTGTTACCTCTCCTAAGGCTGCCTCTCTATTTTTTTCTTTGAAAGAGGTTGCACGTCTTCTCCACTGGCGACTACAAGAGGACTTCACATCTCCTGGGTGGCTACACCTTCTACACAAATACCACGGGTATTGGTCCTCTATCTGCCAACCACAAGTAAGTGAATTTTCATATTTAAGTAAAGTACTGTCTGTTAAATCTGATAAGGGACTCTCTCCACGCCAACACCCGTTCGGTGCCGGGTAGTCTAAGCTCTATTGGAGAACCTCGGTCCAAAGGTGCTGAGATTGGGAGAGCCAGTCGTTAGTACGAGAGCGCCTGTTTGTGCGTGGTCTCGGAACACCAGTGAGCTACTCTCCGCAGAGTCTAGTGAAAGCACAGGACCGTAGAGACTGGACCACGCTAGTGGTCGTTCTGCTTTGAACATCTACTTCGAACGTCGACTTCGAGTCTATTTGTTTGGTACTGTTTTCATATGTACATGGACATCATCTGGTTCTTGGAACCGATGGAGCATTGTATTTGTTAAATACTCCCAATAAATATATCACATATTGAGGGGGGGGGTCGGCCCGTTCCGGCCCCAGTGCTGGTGTCCATCTTTCCATTTCATTTCATTTCAATTTCAAGTTGTATTAAGTTGTCCATTTCAAATTGTGGTTTTAAAGTTGTGCTATTACGCGTGTGGGTGTCCAACGGAGTCTTCCCACTTGACGGGATCGGTTTCATTGGTATCAGAGCACGGTTGTTTCCCTCTTCCTAGTGGGGAAACGAACCTGTGTATTGGACTTCCCGCTTTTAGCACACTTAAACACAATGGACAGCCAAGGCAACCCTTTGGAAGTGCCAAATTCGAGGGGTCCATCTAGTGCCTCTTGTGGGTCTGATGCCCTGCGAGGAAGACACAAGCCCCTTGAAAGGGTTAATGATAGTGAATCAAAGGGTCAACTGTCTCCAGGAAAGACAGTTATGGTTGAACAAGAGCCTGATGCAATGAGGGCTGAAATGGAACATATGAGAAAACTTCTGCAAGCTCAAGAGCAAGAGTTAAAATTTCTGCATGAAGATCCCCATGTGCAAAGTTATATTGAAGCTAGAAAGGCTGATGCAATGGTAGATGTAGCTTTTGAGTCTATGGCACGGGAAGTGGGCAAGAAGCCAAGGGAGTTGGCACTTGCCTATCTCCTCCGCAAAGGTGATATCAAAGAGGGGGATGACGGAGAGCTGAAATTCAGAAATCCACCTCGCCTAAAGCATGGAGACCCCGCATCTCAAAGGCTGAAATCTTTTATGCAAAAGGAAGAGGTGATAGTCACCTCTCGACATGCATCTTCTCCACAAGGCACTAAGCCTGACAGATATATGTATGCCAGTTCTCATGGAGGGCATGAAAGTCACATGCATTCAAGACATGTATCTCTTGGTAAGGGTGACAGGTCTGCTGCTAGGAAAATTTTGCCTTCTGAGTTGTCTCATGGAGAGACAATGCCTTATGCAGGTAAGTCACATGCATCCGAGTATCAAGTTCGTGGAGCACATGCCACCGTGCCTCATGAAAATTCTATGACGGCCCATGGAGCCCATGCAGATAGGGCTGCCCCGTTGGATAAGGGAAAAAGAAAAAGAGAAGACCATGAGCCTCATGCCGGAAAGCTCAAGGAATTCAAAGCAAGTGACAAATCTGTTAAGTTTGATGTCTTTCATGGTGAACATGATGCTTCTAAAGTGTTAGCATTTGTGGCATAGTTCGACATTGCTTTTAGCGATGAAGACTTCACCGAAAAGTCAAAAGTACGCCATGCTAGCATGTTTTTGAAAGGGACCGCTGCTCATTGGTGGATCACTGAAAAGATCACCAAGGATCCTATTAGCACCTGGAAGGAATTTAAGGATAGATTCTATGCTCAGTTTCTGCCACCAAATGTGGAGCAAACTCTCACTCAAAAGTGGGACAGGCTGGAACAAAGAGATAATGAAAGCGTGCAACAGTATGTTAACAAGTTCTAGAAAGTGTTGCTGGAAGTAACTCTGTCATGGCCCTGTGAAAATGGAACAGCACAAGTGTGGGCATGGTGGTTGCAGAGTCAGAATATTGAATGATTCACATGGGGGGTGCCCGGACATAGTTAAAGATGTATGGACATCCCTAGGTGTGAAGGGAGGAACTAGAACATTAAACTTTTAATGTTTATTAAAGTTGCCCCTAGGCCTTAGTGGCCCCTAGGGACTTTTAAAGTTTGGGACCCTAGGATTTTTATGGGGAGGAGGCCACTCCACTTTTGGAGTGTGTGCTTCTCTCTCCTCCCTCTCTCTCTTCTTTTTGGGAAAAGGAGTCGTGGAGCTTTCATGCCTTGTGGGGAAGCGTGGAAAAGCTGTGAAGGAGTCGACTGCTGGAACTTTGTTGCTGCTGTTTTCTCCTCTGCAGATTCAGCCGTACACCCCACGTGTGCAGTCTGTACAGCACTGTACGACTGCAAGTACAGTGGGCTGCTGTAATCTGCTGCAGATTCTTCACTGGGTGCAGTCGGCGCAGACATTCAGAGAAAGTACAGGGACTGTGGGCTCTGACAGGGGCTGTACGACAGGTTCTGACACCTGTACGACTGCTGGCAGGTGGCCGTACCGTCAAGTACAGGTGGTGTCTGCTGTACAACAGCAAGTACAGGTGCAGGCGCCTCCTTTGTTGCAGTCGGCGCAAGCGACCAGTATCAGGACAGCAGGCGGCGTTTGCAAGTACAACTCCTGGCACGTATCCCGAGGTAGTACAGACGGGTACGGGGCTGTTTTTCAGATCTGTACAGTCAAGACAGCATAGAAGTGAACACAAGGAGGAGGGTCCAGACAAGTACGTGCATGCGTGTGAGGCAGGATTGTGGAAACAAGTGCCTGCAAGTACAGAGTGGTACCGTTGCTTCCTCCAGTGCTGATTTAGGAGCTGATTTTGGTAAGCTCCTCATCTGTTCATCTATCTCTCTTTCTACTACTTGATGTCTGTTGCAGATATGAGCTATCTGGCCCCTTGTGAGAGGAGGGGTATGGCAGATTGACAAGGGTTGAGACAGAGTTTGGACAGTGCATGTATGTATGAGCTGAGATGTTGAATCATGTACTTGAGTTATGCCAGATGTATGCTCATGGCTGCCCTGCTTAGTGGTCTTGGCTGATCAGAGGGAGGCACAGTGTGTTATTTTGAGACACAGATCTGTGTGCATAGATCCTCTGTGCTAAGAGGTATTGTGGGCCGTCAGATTGGACATACGGGTGTAATCTCTTGGCTGATTTTTGTTGTACTCAGCCATTCATATTTTTGGAATTGAATAAAGAAATACCGCAAGGGGCGCCAAGCTTTGGGGCCAACAGGTGTCGCTTTGTTTTCAGATTTGGGCGCTCTAGCTCCAATCTGTTTTGTTTTCATATCTAGACTACAAGTGGATGGGTGACTGCTAGTCTACCACACTCTGGTTTCTATCAGAGGCCGGTTTCAAGGTTCCGTCTCCGGGACCAATCATCAACTTTCTGAAGGGGGTGAGCTCGTGGTTGCTTTGAAGAAAGCCATCGCTGAAAAATTCAGCAAACATGTCTGATACAGAGGATGAGTACTTCTATCTTGAAGAGGAAGAGCAAGAGACTTCTCCTGAGAGAGATGTATCTAAGGATATTTTTGCAGGAGAACATGCTGCAGATGTTGAGCCTTATGAGGATGTAACACAGCCAGAAGATGTGCATGGTAAAGAGGATGATGATGCTCGGTTCAAAGATCGTTTGGCTAGTGTTATGGATACTTTTATGCAGCTCACACAGAGTGAGAGATTTGCTGAATTTATGAGATCTCGCACAGAGCCCCGCACAGAGCCCGAGAAAAAGAAGAAGAAGGTTCGTTCAAAGAATCTTCCTCAGGGTCATAGTGGTGCCATCCCACAGGAACCATCTTTTGGCCAGTTTTCGAATATGCAGCATGCTTATGGTGCAAACTCTCAGAGTTCCTTCTATGGACAGCCACCTATTCCTCAGCAGAACATGCATCCAGGTTATTTTGGTGGTGGCTCGGTGTTCCAATCCATGACTGGGGGTTACCCTCAGGGAGGCATGGGTATGCATGGGCCTTTTGGAGCTGATTTTCAGCCTGGTATGCAGGGGAATATGTATGGTGGTATGCAGTCCGGTATGCAAGGAAATATGTTTGGAGACATGCAACCTGGGATGCAAGGTAATATGTTTGGTGGATGCAGCCAGGTATGCATAATGGAATGTTTGGAAACATGACTGGAATGTATGGTATGCCTGGTGTGGGAATGGGAAATGTTGACCCAATGATGGGTATGAATGTTGGGGGCAGCAATCTTGCGAAACCACTTCCATATGATAATCTAACGCCTATGGGAAAGGCGAAGGATGCCAAGGAAGGGAGAGCTGCAGTGAAGTTTGACACATTCAGTGGGGCCAAGGATAAACTTAAAGCACTTACCTTTTTACAGCAGTTTGATGCTGCTTTTTCTGGTGGGAATTACACAGAGTCCTCTAAGGTGAGGAAAGCTCCCACTTTTCTCAAGGGCAACGCTTTGCAGTGGTGGTCTACTCTTCTTATGCAGGGTATAGCACCCACTACATGGGTCCAATTCAAACAAGTTTTCTGAAACCGGCCTCTGATAGAAAACCAGAGTGCGGTAAGAGCTAACACCCGTCCACTTGTAGTCTAGATGATAAACAAAACACAGATTGGAGCTAGAGTGCCCAAATCTGAAAACACAACGACACCTGTTGGCCCCAAAGCTTGGCGCCCCTTGCGGTATTTCTTTATTCCATTAAAATAATATGTATGGCTGAGTACAACACAAAAACCAGCCAAGAGTTTACACCTGTAGTCCAATCTGACTGCCCACAAATCCTTCTTAGCACAGAGGATCTATGCACACAGATCTGTGTCTTCAAGCAACACACTGTGCCTCCCTCTGATCAGCCAAGTTCACAAAGCAGGCCAGCCATGGGCATACATCTGGCATAACTCATAAGCATGATACATCTTCTCAGCTCAACATACATATGCTGTTCAATCCCTGTCTTAATCTCTTGTCAATCTGCCAAACTCCTCCTCTCACAAGGAGCCAGATAACACATACCTGTAGCAGACATCAAGCAATAGAAAGAGAGATGGATGAACAGAGTCAAGGCTTACCAAGTTCAGCTCGTGAAACAATTCTGGAAGAAGCAACAGCACTAATCTGTGCCTGCAGGCACTTGAACCCACAATCCTGCTTCACACATGTGCTTGCACTTGCCTGTATCTTCCTTCTGATGCTCACTCCTATGCTGTCCTTGTAAAGCACAGATCTGAAAATCAGCACTGTACTTGATTGTACCTGCCTGTACTTGCCTGTACTTGACGGTACGGGCTGTTTCTACAGAGAATTCAGAAGTAGCCGCCTGCTGATTTGCTGCTGGTTGCCTGCGCCGACTGCTACAGTACTGTCCAGCTCTTGTACTTACCCCAAAACTGGCCGTACAGTGTACCTGCAGAAGGTACAGGACTGTACTTGCAGTCGTACAACCTGTTCAGCCTGTGTTCAGCAGCTGCAGCCGCCTGTTGCAGCCTGTATCTGTCCACAGCTCAGCGCCGCCTCTGTCCACAGCAGTACTTGCTGTCGTACGGACCTGTACGGCCTGCTCCAGCACACAGCTCCCAGAAAACAGCCACAAAAAAACAGTCTTCTGCAGGCGCCTTCCTCCTTCTGTGCTTTTCCACGCATGAGCACATGCTTTTGCTCCACGACTCCCAAAAGGGAAGAGAGAGAGAGAGAGAAGAGAGAGAAACTCTCCAAAAGTGGCTCCTCCCCCAAAAATAATAATAATCCCTAGGGCCCAACTTGAATAAGTTCCCTAGGGCCACTAAGGCCTAGGGGCAACTTTTATAAACATTAAAAGTTAATGTTTTAATGTTCCCCCTTCACACCTAGGGTTGTCCACACATCTTTAAACACTGTCCGGGCACCCCCCATGTGAATCATAAAATATTCTGACCCTGCAACCACCATGCCCACACTTGTCCTGCTCCATTTTCACAGGGCCATGACATACCCCCCTCTTGAAAGATGGCAAGCGTCCTCGATTGCATTCTGGTGATGCATCAAAATATCGAAAGTGAAATATACAATATGGCAAGATCAGCGTCCCAATCTCTCTGAGCCATACACATGTATCAATATTCACTGCAAACCAATGGCATAGTAATAGTCCAAGTTGTATACCACTGTGAACCATACATATCCAGAAAAATCTCGATGTGACTAGTACACATATATCATAGAAGTCCCATAAACAGATGTACTGTCAGCCTCAGTACCTTCGGATGAGATAAAATCTGCACCAAGCAACCTCTAGATGTCATCTGAGCCTGTCTGTATTAAGGGAGTGGAGGTGCTACCCCCCTCTTGAGCATCAGGTAATGCTCCAGACCCATGCTCTGCTGAACCTGAATGAGCCACAATAAGAGTCGGCTCTAACTCAAAGGCATCGAGATAAAGCTGCAAAACCTGAGGTGAATCTGTTAAGTCACCTTCCTCCATCCACTTCGCATCCATCGGTGAATAGTTCTTGAACTTCACAAGATAGCGACGGGAAACTTTACCTCGTACCTTCCTTTCTTTATGTGCCAGTATCTGCTCTGGAATCAGAACCTCATCAAGTTCCTCAACTTCCGGCTGAGCCTCATCTGATACATCCTCAGGCACATCCCCACGGAAAGGTCTAAGAAGACTCACGTGAAAAGCATTGTGAATCCTCCAGTGATCTGGTAACTTCAAACGATAGGTTACCTCACCAATCTTTTCCAAAACCTGAAAAGGCCCATAATATCGCATACTCAACTTAGGGAATAAGCGCTCTTTACCCTTCATCTTCTTGAGTCTAGCCTTTTCAAAACGCAAAAGAACCCAATCACCCAATGCAAACTGCAAATCACGTCTGTGACGGTCTGCGGCTTTCTTTTGCTTCTGCTGAGTTTTCTGGAGGGCCAACTTAACTCTCCGATAAGCTTCATCCAAGCTCTCCACATACTGATCAGCCTCAAAAATCTTATCCTTGGTATGCAAAATGGGTGGTACCTTCTTCCCTCCTTCTACAATCTCAAAAGGCGCCTTGCCTGTCGAGCTATGTACAGTGTTGTTATATGCAAACTCCACCAAAGGAAGATACTTTTCCCATTGTTGCTTGTGCTCTGACACATAACACTTGAGAAGATCCAACACTGTAGAGTTAGCCTCTTCTGACTGACCATCTGTCTGTGGATGAAATGACGATGAAAACTTGAGAGATGTACCCATGTTGTCGAACAACCCTCTCCAAAACAAACTCGTCATCCGTGGATCACGGTCACTAATGATAGACGTAGGCAAGCCATGATACTTGAAGATGTTCGCCATGAACAACTTCACCATATGATCCACTTTAATTGTCTTCCTCACGGGAATGAAATGAGCCTGCTTACTGAACCTGCATATGATAGTCCAGATGCCATCATTTCCCGTTTGTGTCCGTGGAAGATCAAATACAAAATCCATGGCAATGCTCTCCCAAGGTCTATCCGGAATAGGTAAAGGCTGTAATAACCCTGGTGTCTTCTGACGGTCAAACTTTACCTTCTGACATACGATGCATTGCCTCACAAAGGCATCAACATCTCTTCTCAAGGTTGGCCAATAAAAGAAAGTCTCCACTGCTTTGACCGTGGCGTCAATACCTCTATGACCTGCATACGGTGGAGCATGACTTTCAATCATAACCTTGAGTCGCAATGGCCTGGTAACACACAGTCTGCCATGCATCAATAAAAACCCATCTCTGAGAGTGTAATGCTCATGCCGCTGTCCCTCAGACATCTGATCATACAACTTTTCAAAATCCTCATCATGGGCATACTGCTCTTTCATTTCATCAAGCTCATGATGATAAGCAAGTGAAACTGCAGAGACCTGTGGCTTGCGTGACAAAGCATCTGCCACTACATTCTTTTTGCCTTCCACATGCACAATCTGGAAGTGAAACATTGACAAAAAGTTTGCCCAACGCATATGCTTCTCTGAAAGCTTAGTCTGCGTGAGGAAATATCGCAAAGTCTGATGATCTGTCTGCACAGTGAAATCAGCCCCAAGCAAGTAGTGTTTCCATGTAGAAAGAGCGTGAATTACAGCCAACATCTCTTTCTCATACACCTGTAAATGCTTCTCAGCATCTTGCAAAACTCTACTCTCATAGGCTATAACATGTCCCTCTTGCATGAGAACTGCACCAATGCTACTTCCACATGCATCACACTGGACAACAAAAGCCTTTCGGAGGTCCGGTAACACCAATACTGGGTCCGAAGTAAGCTTTTCTTTGAGCTTTTTGAATGCTGTAATTTCCCGATCAGCCCATCTAAACGGAGTTGCTTTCTTCGTCAAAGCATGAAGAGGCGAAGCAATTTCAGCAAAGTGCCGTATGTAACGCCTGTAATAGGAACACAATCCTAGAAAGCTGCGTACATCATGCACGGTCCTCAAAGCTGGCCAATTAAGTATTGCTTCCACCTTTGCTGGATCCATACGGACTCCATGACCAGACACAATATGCCCCAAGAAATGTATCTCCTGCAAAAAGAACTCACTCTTCTTGCCATTAACCACCAATCTATGGTTTCTGAGTTCTGCAAACACAATGGCCAAATGCCTTCTATGCTCTTCCTCAGTTCGTGAATGCACAATCATATCATCAAAGAATGTGCCCACAAACTCTCTATGAGGCCTGAAAATCCTGTCCATCATTCTGTTAAATGTGGCAGGCGCATTCGTTAAACCAAAGGGCATAACCAAGAACTCATACAACCCAAACGTGGTGCGGAATGCTGTCTTATGCACATCCTCGGGTCTAATGCGTATCTGATGATACCCGCTTTTCAAGTCAATACGACTAAAAACTGTGGAGCCCTGTAAGCGGTCCAATATGTCATCGATCCTCGGTATGGGGAATCGATTCTTGATGGTATTCTTGTTAAGCGCCCTGTAGTCAATACACATGCGCCAAGAACCATCCTTCTTCTGCACTAAGAGCACAGGTGAGCAAAAGGGGGATGAGCTAGGCTGAATCAACCCCTTGTTCAATAGCTCCTGCACCTGACTCATAATCTCGTCCTGTTGGGCTGCACTAACACGATACGGCGGTCTATTCGGTGGAGTACTACCAGGAATCAGATCTATAGCATGATCTTCTGGCCTCTCAGGAGGTAATTCTCCTGGCAATGACTCGGAAAAACAGTCTTGAAACTCACTTAAGAAATCAGCCCTGTCCTTATCTAACATTGACAAATTAGACTTAGACTCATCATCCTGTGCATCCTTTACATAAATCAAGTACGCGGAAAGATGCTTTTTCATTACTGATGAAATCGCCGAAGCGGATACAATAGGAACAGATTCCCCTTTGAGTTTTACATCCAATACATGCTCTTTCCCTCTATGAGTCAGAGTAATTTTCCTATTGTAAGTATCCACCACCGCATGTACCCTGTGGCACCATGGCATCCCCAACAAAACATCACAGCCATCCAAAGGCATGATGAAGAACTCCTCGCTGTCCACATAACCCTGCAAATGAAGCCGAAGCTTCCCAATAATAGGAGTAACGGGTTCTGCATACCCTGGACAAGCCATATTTGCCTCATGTAACGGCCCCATCTCATCTGCGCGAATCCCCAATCGGCCAGCCAAATCTGGTGAAATGAAGTTGGCTCTAGCACCTGTGTCAAAGAAGATCAAAGCATTCTGATCTCTCACTTTGCCCCATGCCCTGCACAACTCTGTAGCTTCACCACTTAGCTGCTCCCCCACAAGATCAGGAACTAAGCCTGCAGAAGGCTTTGGTTTCTTTGGCTTAGGCTCTCCTTTATTGTCAGGGTCCTTCTTGGACGTTCTTTTGGGACAATTGAATGACATATGTCCCTCTTCAGTATAGTAAAAACACTTTTGAGCATCTCTCAAAGCCTGTCTTTCCTCAGAAGTCCTTTTGGGCATTGGCAACTTCTTATACTTGGTCTCTGAAGACCCTTTAGTATCACGAGAAGCATGCCCAAATTTTTCAGCTTTCTTGCCCAATTTCTTACTGCCTTTAAATCCAGATGAACCACCTGTGAGTAACGCATTAGCTGTCATAGCATTTTCAATCATCTGTGACATGTTCGTTACTCTTGTCTTTATACAGTAATCTCGTACCTCCTTGGGCAGCCCACAACAATATTTCTCAACCTGCTCAGATAATGGCACGGCACGATAAGAAGTCACTGGGAGTAGAGCTTCCCAAAACTTCTTGTTATACTCCTCCAAACTATCACACTTTGAAGCATCCAGCTTGTGCCATGCGGTCATAACATCCACCTCAAATGTAGATGTGAGCCAAACGGAAGAGAAAACCTGTTTGAATTGGACCCATGTAGTGGGTGCTATGCCCTGCAAAAGAAGAGTAGACCACCACTGCAAAGCATTGCCCTTGAGAAAAGTGGCAGCTTTCCTCACCTTCGAGGACTCTGTGTAATTCCCACCAGAAAAAGCAGCATCAAACTGCTGTAAAAAGGTAAGTGCCTTCAATTTATCCTTGGCCCCACTGAAAGTGTCAAACTTCACTGCAGCTCCCCCTTCCTTGTAATCCTTCGCCTTGCCCATAGGCGTTAGGTTATCATATGGAAGTGGTTTCGTGAGATTGCTGCCCCCAACATTCGTACCCATCATTGGGTCAACATTTCCCATTCCAACACCAGGCATACCATACATCCCAGCCATGTTTCCATACATTCCACTATGCATACCTGGCTGCATGCCACCAAACATATTGCCTTGCATCCCAGGTTGCATGCCTGTAAACACATTTCCTTGCATACCGGACTGCATACCACCATACATATTCCCCTGCATGCCAGGCTGAAAATTGGCTCCAAAAGGCCCATACATACCCATGCCTCCCTGAGGATAACCCCCAGTCATGGATTGAAACACTGAGCCACCACCAAAATACCCTGGATGCATGTTCTGCTGAGGAATAGGTGGCTGTCCATAAAAGGAACTCTGTGGGTTAGCACCAAAAGCATGCTGCATGTTCGGAAACTGTGCAGGAGATGGATCCTGTGGAGTGGTACCACTATGACCATGAGAAAGATTCTTCGAACGAACCTTCTTCTTTTTCTGGGGCTCTGTGCGGGGCTCTGTGCGAGACCTCATAAATTCAGCAAATCTCTCACTCTGAGTGAGCTGCATAAAAGTATCCATAACACCAGCCAAGCGATCTTTGAACCGAGCATCATCATCCTCTTTACCATGCACATCTTCTGGCTGTGTTACATCCTCATAAGGCTCAACATCTGCCTGTTCTCCTGCAAAAATATCCTCAGATACATCTCTTTCAGGAGAAGACTCTTGCTCTTCTTCTTCATGATAGAAGTACTCTTCCTCTGTATCAGACATGATTGCTGAATTTTCAGCGATGGCTTTCTCCAAAACAACCACGAGCTCACCCCCTTCAGAAAGTTGATGATTGGTCCCGGCAACGGAACCTTGAAACCGGCCTCTGATAGAAAACCAGAGTGCGGTAAGAGCTAACACCCGTCCACTTGTAGTCTAGATGATAAACAAAACACAGATTGGAGCTAGAGTGCCCAAATCTGAAAACACAACGACACCTGTTGGCCCCAAAGCTTGGCGCCCCTTGCGGTATTTCTTTATTCCATTAAAATAATATGTATGGCTGAGTACAACACAAAAACCAGCCAAGAGTTTACACCTGTAGTCCAATCTGACTGCCCACAAATCCTTCTTAGCACAGAGGATCTATGCACACAGATCTGTGTCTTCAAGCAACACACTGTGCCTCCCTCTGATCAGCCAAGTTCACAAAGCAGGCCAGCCATGGGCATACATCTGGCATAACTCATAAGCATGATACATCTTCTCAGCTCAACATACATATGCTGTTCAATCCCTGTCTTAATCTCTTGTCAATCTGCCAAACTCCTCCTCTCACAAGGAGCCAGATAACACATACCTGTAGCAGACATCAAGCAATAGAAAGAGAGATGGATGAACAGAGTCAAGGCTTACCAAGTTCAGCTCGTGAAACAATTCTGGAAGAAGCAACAGCACTAATCTGTGCCTGCAGGCACTTGAACCCACAATCCTGCTTCACACATGTGCTTGCACTTGCCTGTATCTTCCTTCTGATGCTCACTCCTATGCTGTCCTTGTAAAGCACAGATCTGAAAATCAGCACTGTACTTGATTGTACCTGCCTGTACTTGCCTGTACTTGCCTGTACTTGACGGTACGGGCTGTTTCTACAGAGAATTCAGAAGTAGCCGCCTGCTGATTTGCTGCTGGTTGCCTGCGCCGACTGCTACAGTACTGTCCAGCTCTTGTACTTACCCCAAAACTGGCCGTACAGTGTACCTGCAGAAGGTACAGGACTGTACTTGCAGTCGTACAACCTGTTCAGCCTGTGTTCAGCAGCTGCAGCCGCCTGTTGCAGCCTGTATCTGTCCACAGCTCAGCGCCGCCTCTGTCCACAGCAGTACTTGCTGTCGTACGGACCTGTACGGCCTGCTCCAGCACACAGCTCCCAGAAAACAGCCACAAAAAAACAGTCTTCTGCAGGCGCCTTCCTCCTTCTGTGCTTTTCCACGCATGAGCACATGCTTTTGCTCCACGACTCCCAAAAGGGAAGAGAGAGAGAGAGAGAAGAGAGAGAAACTCTCCAAAAGTGGCTCCTCCCCCAAAAATAATAATAATCCCTAGGGCCCAACTTGAATAAGTTCCCTAGGGCCACTAAGGCCTAGGGGCAACTTTTATAAACATTAAAAGTTAATGTTTTAATGTTCCCCCTTCACACCTAGGGTTGTCCACACATCTTTAAACACTGTCCGGGCACCCCCCATGTGAATCATAAAATATTCTGACCCTGCAACCACCATGCCCACACTTGTCCTGCTCCATTTTCACAGGGCCATGACATTTTCTCTTCCGTATGGCTCACATCTACATTCGAGGTGGATGTTATGACCGCATGGCACAAATTGGATGCTTCAAAGTGTGATAGTTTGGAGGATTATAACAAGAAGTTTTGGGAAGCTTTACTCCCAGTGACTTCTTACCGTGCCGTGCCATTATCTGAGCAGGTAGAGAAGTATTGTTGTGGGCTACCCAAAGAGGTACGAGATTATTGTATAAAGACGAGTAACGAACATGTCACAGATGATTAAAAATGCTATGACAGCTAATGCGTTACTCACTGGTGGTTCATTTGGGTTTAAAGGCAGTAAGAAATTGAGCAAGAAAGCTGAAAAATTTGGGCATGCTTCTCGTGATGCTAAAGGGTCTTCAGAGACGAAGTATAAGAAGTTGCCAATGCCCAAGAGGACTTCTGAGGAAAGACAGGTTTTGAGAGATGCTCGTAAGTGTTTTTACTGTACTGAAGAGGGGCATATGTCATTCAATTGTCCCAAGAGGAAGTCCCAAAAGGACTCTGACAATGAAGGAGAGCCTAAGCCAAAGAAACAAAAACCTTCTGCAGGCTTAGTTCCTGATCTTGTGGGGGAACAGCCAGGTGGTGAAGCTACAGAGTTGTGCACGGCATGGGGCAAAGTGATAGATCAGAATGCTTTGATCTTCTTTGACACAGGTGCTAGAGCCAACTTCATTTCACCAGATTTAGCTGGCCGATTGGGGATTCGTGCAGAGGAGATGGGGCCGTTACATGAGGCTAATATGGCTTGCCCAGGGTATGCAGAACCCGTTACTCCTATTATTGGGAAGCTTCGGCTTCATTTGCAGGGTTATGTGGATAGCGAAGAGTTCTTCATCATGCCTTTGGATGGCTATGATGTTTTGTTGGGGATGCCATGGTGCCACAGAGTACATGCAGTGGTGGATACTTACAATAGGAAAATTACTCTGACTCATAGAGGGAAAGAGCATGTATTGGATGTAAAACTCAAAGGGGAATCTGTTCCTATTGTATCCGCTTCTGCGATTTCATCAGTAATGAAAAAGCATCTTTCCGCGTACTTGATTTATGTAAAGGATGCACAGGATGATGAGTCTAAGTCTAATTTGTCTATGTTAGATAAGGACAGGACTGATTTCTTATGTGGGTTTCAAGACTGTTTTTCCAAGTCATTGCCAGGAGAACTTCCTCCTGAGAGGCTAGAAGATCATGCCATAGATCTAATTCCTGGTAGTACTCCACCAAATAGACCGCCGCACCGTGTTAGTGCAGCCCAACAGGAAGAGATTATGAGTCAGGTGCAGGAGCTTTTGAATAAAGGGTTGATACAGCCTAGCTCATCACCCTTTTGCTCACCTGTGCTCTTAGTGCAGAAGAAGGATGGTTCTTGGCGCATGTGTATTGATTACAGGGCGCTGAACAAGAATACCATTAAGAATCGATTCCCCATACCGAGGATCGATGACATTTTGGACCGCTTACAGGGCTCCACAGTTTTTAGTTGTATTGACTTGAAAAGCGGGTATCATCAGATACGCATTAGACCCGAGGATGTGCATAAGACAGCATTCCGAACCACGTTTGGGTTGTATGA
Organism: Cibotium barometz; assembly: GCF_041138505.1. NCBI lineage: Eukaryota > Viridiplantae > Streptophyta > Polypodiopsida > Cyatheales > Cibotiaceae > Cibotium > Cibotium barometz. The sequence goes on along the minus strand of NC_141055.1, from coordinate 26,826,429 downwards.
GTTCTTGGTTATACCCTTTGGTTTGACAAATGCGCCTGCCACATTTAACAGAATGATGGACAGGATTTTCAGGCCTCATAGAGAGTTTGTGGGCACATTCTTTGATGATATGATTGTGCATTCACAAACTGAGGAAGAGCATAGAAGGCATTTGGCCATTGTGTTTGTAGAACTCAGAAACCATAGGTTGGTTGTTAATGGCCAAGAAGAGTGAGTTCTTTTTGCAGAAGATACATTTCTTGGGGCATATTGTGTTTGTGCATGGAGTCCGTATGGATCCAGCGAAGGTGGAAGCAATACTTAATTGGCTAGATTTGAGGACCGTGCATGATGTACGCAGTTTTTTAGGATTGTGTTCCTATTACAGGCGTTACATACGGCACTTTGCTGAGATTGCTTTGCCTCTTCATGCTTTGACGAAGAAAGCAACTCCGTTTAGATAGGCTGATTGGGAAATTACAGCATTCAAAAAGCTCAAAGAAAAGCTTACTTCGGACCCAGCATTGGTGTTACCGGACCTCCGAAAGGCTTTTGTTGTCCAGTGTGATGCATGTGGAAGTAGCATTGGTGCAATTCTCATGCAAGAGGGACATGTCATAGCCTATGAGAGTAGAGTATTGCAAGATGCTGAGAAGCATTTACAGGTTTATGAGAAAGAGATGTTGGCTGTAATTCACGCTCTTTCTACATGGAAACACTACTTGCTTGGGGCTGATTTCACTGTACAGACAGATCATCAGACCTTGCATTATTTCCTCACGCAGACTAAGCTTTCAGAGAAGCATATGCGTTGGGCAAACTTTTTGTCAATGTTTCACTTCCAAATTGTGCATGTAGAAGGCAAAAAGAATGTAGTGGCAGATGCTTTGTCACGCAAGCCCCACAGGTCTCTGCAGTTTCACTTGCTTATCATCATGAGCTTGATGAAATGAAAGAGCAGTATGCCCATGATGAGGACTTTGAAAGGTTATATGATCAGATGTCTGAGGGTCAGCGGCATGAGCACTATACTCTCAGAGATGGGTTTTTATTGATGCATGGCAGACTGTGTGTTACCAGGCCATGGCGACTCAAGGTTATGATTGAAAGTCATGCTCCACCGTATGCTGGTCATAGAGGTATTGACGCCACGGTCAAAGCAGTGGAGACTTTCTTTTATTGGCCAACCTTGAGAAGAGATGTTGATGCCTTTGTGAGGCAATGCATCGTATGTCAGAAGGTAAAGTTTGACCGTCAGAAGACACCAGGGTTATTACAGCCTTTACCTATTCCGGATAGACCTTGGGAGAGCATTGCATGGATTTTGTATTTGATCTTCCACGGACACAAACGGGAAATGATGGCATCTGGACTATCATATGCAGGTTCAGTAAGCAGGCTCATTTTATTCCCGTGCGTAAGACGATCAAAGTGGATCATATGGTGAAGTTGTTCATGGCGAACATCTTCAAGTACCATGGCTTGCCTACATCTATCATTAGTGACCGTGATCCACGGATAACGAGTTTGTTTTGGAGAGGGTTGTTTGACAACATGGATACAACTCTCAAGTTTTCATCGTCATTTCATCCGCAGACAGATGGTCAGTCAGAAGAGGCTAACTCTACAGTGTTGGATCTTCTCAAGTGTTATGTGTCAGAGCACAAGCAACAATGGGAAAAGTATCTTCCTTTGGTGGAGTTTGCATATAACAACACTGTACATACCTCGACAGGCAAGGCGCCTTTTGAGATTGTGGAAGGAGGGAAGAAGGTACCACCCATTTTGCATACAAAGGATAAGATCTTTGAGGCTGATCAGTATGTGGAAAGTTTGGATGAAGCTTATCGGAGGGTTAAGTTGGCACTCCAGATAACTCATCCGAAGCAAAAGAAAGCCGCAGACCGTCACAGACGTGATTTACAGTTTGCATTCGGTGATTGGGTTCTTTTGCGCTTTGAAAAGGCTAGACTCAAGAAGATGAAGGGTAAAGAGCGCTTATTCCCTAAGTTGAGCATGCGTTATTATGGGCCTTTTCAGGTTTTGGAAAAGATTGGTGAGGTAACCTATCGTTTGAAGTTACCAGATCATTGGAGGATTCACAATGCTTTTCACCTGAGTCTTCTTAGACCTTTCTGTGGGGATGTGCCTGAGGATGTATCAGATGAGGCTCAGCCGGAAGTTGAGGAACTTGATGAGGTTCTGATTCCAGAGCAGATATTGGCACATAAAGAAAGGAAGGTACGAGGTAAAGTTTCCCGTCGCTATCTTGTGAAGTTCAAGAACTATTCACCGATGGATGCGAAGTGGATGGAGGAGGTGACTTAACAGATTCACCTCAGGTTTTGCAGCTTTATCTCGATGCCTTTGAGTTAGAGCCGACTCTTATTGTGGCTCATTCAGGTTCAGCAGAGCATGGGTCTGGAGCATTACCTGATGCTCAAGAGGGGGGTAGCACCTTCACTCCCTTGATACAGACAGGCTCAGACGACATCTAGAGGTCGCTTGGTGCAGTTTTTATCTCACCCGAAGGTACTGAGGCTGACAGTACATCTGTTTATGGGACTTCTATGATATATGTGTACTAGTCACATGGAATTTTTGTGGATATGTATGGTTCACAGTGGTATACAACTTGGACTATTACTATGCCATTGGTTTGCAGTGAATGTTGATACATGTGCATGGCTTAGAGAGATTGGGACGCTGATCTTGCCATATTGTATATTTCACTTTGGATATTTTGCTCTATCACCAGAATGCAATCGAGGACGCTTGCCATTTTTCAAGAGGGGGGTATGTCATGGCCCTGTGAAAATAGAAGCACAAGTGTGGGCATGGTGGTTGCAGAGTCAGAATATTGAATGATTCACATGGGGGGTGCCCGGACACAGTTAAAGATGTATGGACATCCCTAGGTGTGAAGGGGGAAACTAGAACATTAAACTTTTAATGTTTATTAAAGTTGCCCCTAGGCCTTAGTGGCCCCTAGGGACTTTTAAAGTTTGGGGCCCTAGGATTTTTATGGGGAGGAGGCCACTCCACTTTTGGAGTGTGTGCTTCTCTCTCCTCCCTCTCTCTCTTCTTTTTGGGAAAAGGAGTCGTGGAGCTTTCATGCCTTGTGGGGAAGCGTGGAAAAGCTGTGAAGGAGGAGTCGACTGCTGGAACTGTGTTGCTGCTGTTTTCTCCTCTGCAGATTCAGCCGTACACCCCACGTGTGCAGTCCGTACAGCACTGTACGACTGCAAGTACAGTGGGATACTGTAATCTGCTGCAGATTCTTCACTGGGTGCAGTCGGCGCAGACATTCAGAGAAAGTACAGGGGCTGTGGGCTCTGACAGGGGCTGTACGGCAGGTTCTGACACCTGTACGACTGCTAGCAGGTGGCCGTACAGTCAAGTACAGGTGGTGTCTGCTGTACAACAGCAAGTACAGGTGCAGGCGCCTCCTCTGTTGCAGTCGGCGTAGGCGACCAGTATCAGGACAGCAGGCGGCGTTTGTAAGTACAACTCTTGGCACGTATCCCGAGGTAGTACAGATGGGTACGGGGCTGTTTTTCAGATCTGTACAGTCAAGACAGCATAGAAGTGAACACAAGGAGGAGGGTACAGACAAGTACGTGCATGCGTGTGAGGCAGGATTGTGGAAACAAGTGCCTGCAAGTACAGAGTGGTACCGTTGCTTCCTCCAGTGCTGATTTAGGAGCTGATTTTGGTAAGCTCCTCATCTGTTCATCTATCTCTCTTTCTACTGCTTGATGTCTGTTTTGCAGATATGAGCTATCTGGCCCCTTGTGAGAGGAGGGGTATGGCAGATTGACAAGGGTTGAGACAGAGTTTGGACAGTGCATGTCTGTATGAGCTGAGATGTTGAATCATGTACTTGAGTTATGCCAGATGTATGCTCATGGCTGCCCTGCTTAGTGGTCTTGGCTGATCAGAGGGAGGCACAGTGTGTTATTTTGAGACACAGATCTGTGTGCATAGATCCTCTGTGCTAAGAGGTATTGTGGGCCGTCAGATTGGACATACAAGTGTAATCTCTTGGCTGATTTTCGTTGTACTCAGCCATTCATATTTTTGGAATTGAATAAAGAAATACTGCAAGGGGCGCCAAGCTTTGGGGCCAACAGGTGTCGCTTTGTTTTTAGATTCGGGCGCTCTAGCTCCAATCTGTTTTGTTTTCATATCTAGACTACAAGTGGACGGGTGACTGCTAGTCTACCGCACTCTGGTTTCTATCAGAGGCCGGTTTCAAACTCCCTTTATGCAAATCACTGAGGATGAAAGAAAAAGGAAGTTCCGCTCTGGACTGCAACCAGCATATCGTTCGGGCATTGAATTGCACCCGAAACATACTTTGCAACAGCTCACAGCTTCTGCTCTTGCTACGGAGCAATTGGTGCTCAAGATTAAACAGGATTAAGGAGGTTCAAAGGGGAAGGACAAGGCTGTCCCAAATCTGCAAATGGGTGGACAGCCACCTAAAAAGAACTTCCAGGAGCCCTACAAGGGTGGTAAAGCTGAAAATAACACATCTAAAGATCAGGGCCCAAGGAAGAACAAATTCGGCTTAACCCCGGAGCAAAGAGAGCAATATGCCAAGGATGGAAAATGCTTTTCTTGTGGTAGCAAAGACCACATGTTTCGACAATGCCCAAATCGCAAACCAAAGCACGAGGACAAGCAGACCAAGGCTAATGTACATGCAGTTCCTGATGTGCAAGGAAATACTAGTCATGATGCAAAAGAGCGAATGGTTTGCAAGGCTTGGGGGCAAATCAAGGATCAGCCAGCCTTATTCATGTTTGATGACTGTGCAACTGATAATTTCATCTCTATGCAAATGGCAGCTGTATTGGGTATTGAGGTTGAGAACATGGGACCTCAGATTGAAGCTGAAGCTGCATTTATTGGTAAAGAGGTGCAGGTTACCCCTTTGATAGGGAAGTCGCGCATCCATATCCAGGGCTACCTTGATAATGAACATTTCCTAGTTGCTCCACTAAATGGATGAAATGTATTGTTGGGCAAGCCGTGGCACCATAGGCTTGAGCCCTGCAAAGACTACAAGTCTAATATGATTTCATTTATGCATAAAGGCCGCATGCATTTTATTGATGCTGGCAAAGAAGGGGATATAATCCCACTTGTATCACACATCCAAATTAATAAAGCGATGAAAAAGAGTCTGCGTACTTGGTTTTTGTGCATGATAGCCTTTTCATTAATGCCAAGAAAAGTGAGTTTTTCCTTTCAGAGATTAATTATTTGGGTCATATTGTATCCAAAGATGGCGTAACAATGGATCCTGCAAAGATAGAGACCATTCGGAATTGGCCCGATTTGCAAAACGTACATCAAGTATGTAGTTTTCTGGGATTATGTTCGTATTATAGACGTTTCATAAGGCATTTTGCTATGATAGCCACTCCTTTACATGATCTCACAAAGAAGAAAACTGCTTTCAAATGGACTTCAAAGGAACAGGATGCTTTCTTGCAACTCAAGCATGCTATCATATGTGGTCTAGTATTGATTGTTCCTGACTTGCACAAGTCATTCGTAGTTGAATGTGATGCTTGTGGTAATTGCATAGGAGCTGTCCTAAATCAAGAAGGGCATGCAGTTGCATACAAGAGCCGTCGTTTGCATGATGCTGAGCTTCATATGGATATCTATGAGAAAGAGCTCTTGGCTGTAATTCACGCCTTAAAGATACGGAAACATTATCTTCTTGGGGCTGAATTTGTAGTCAAGACAAATCATCAAAGCTTGAGATACTTTCTATCTCAAACAAAGCTTTCAGAGAAGCAGATGAGAATGGCAAACTTTCTTTCCATGTTTCATTTTCAGATTGTGCATACTCTAGGAAAGAAAAATGTAGTGGCCGATGCACTATCCAGGAGGCCTTATGTAGCTGCAGTCTCAGTGGCCTCACATGGAGACTTATCTGCTATGCGAGATTTGTATCATTTGGATGCTGATTTTTGCCATATATGGACTGATTTGATGGCTGGTCATTCACATGCCTCTTATGTTATCAACGAGGGTTATCTTATGAAGGATAATTGCCTATGTGTGGTGAAGGATTTGCGTCCAAAGGTTATGGACGAATGTCACGCTCCACCATATGCTGGTCATAGAGGTATCATGCCTACTACACATATGATTCAGAGGTATTTCTTTTGGCCGAGCATGCGTAAAGACATTGAGGCTTATGTGCGTGCATGTATTACTTGCCAAAAGGTGAAATTTGACAGGCAAAACCCTCTAGGTTTGCTTCAGCCATTGCCTATTCCCTCGCAACCTTGGGAAAGTATTACGATGGATTTTATTATGGATTTGCCTAGATCCCAGCATGGGAATGATGCTATTTGGACCATTGTGGACAGGTTTAGCAAGCAAGCTCATTTCTTGCCCGTCAAGAAAACCATCAAAGCTGATCATATGGTAAAGCTTTTCCTTGCTAATATTTTCAAACATCATGGCATGCCTAAATCCATTGTTGGGGATAGAGATCCCAGGACTACAAGCCTCTTTTGGAGGGCTTTATTTGATAATATGGGTACTAAACTTGAGTTTTCATCAGCTTATCATCCCCAAACGGATGGCCAAAGTGAAGCTGCAAATTCAGCCGTGTTGGATTTATTGAAATGTTATGTGGCAGATCAAAAGACTGCATGGGAGAAGTATCTTCCACTTGTTGAGTTTGCCTACAACAATACGATCCATGCCTCCATGAGAAAGGCTCCGTTTGAGATTATTTATGGCAGAGTGGTATTGCCACCCATCCTTCGTACAAAGGATGAGATTTTTACAGCTGATGAATATGTTCGTGACTTGGATGTAGCCTTTGGTCAGGTGCGGACAGCCATTGCAAGGTCTCAGGATAAGCATAAAATGGCTGCTGACAAGCATAGAAGGGACATGGAAGTCAAAGAAGGTGATTGGGTTTTGTTGAAATTTGAGAAAGCCAGGCTTCGGAAGAGGCCAGGACGAGAAGGATCATATCCTAAGCTTTCTCCTCGCTATTATGGACCCTTCAAGGTGATTCAAAAGATCAATGAAGTGTCATACAGGCTTTCTTTACCTAGTCACTCGCAGATTCACAATGCTTTTCATGTGAGTCTATTTCAGAAATATGTGGGGCCAGATCCTGATGAGCCTGTCACACTAGATCCGCCAGAGATTGAAGAGCTTGAGGAGATCCTCTAGCCAGAACAGATTGTTTTTCACAAGGAGAGACAGCTACCTGTAGGAAAGCTTTCCAGGAGATACCTTGTGAAGTTTAAGATTTATTTGCCTATTGATGCCGAGTGAGTAAATGAGGACTATTTTGTTGATTACCCATAGTTGTTGCAGGCATATCTTAAGGCTTTTCACTTGAGGACAACTCTTTAGAAGCCCGGGGGGATGTCACCAATTGGCCGACCATTTGGTCCATCTCCAGTTTTTGTGTCTCGTTCACTTGAGGCCAGGCCGGTGTCTCATGTGAAGAGGCCAGTATTTTGCTGACATGGACGGGAGCCAGACTGGTGCCACCCGTGTGTTAGCAGGATGGTGTCATATGGACGGGAGCCAGACTGGTGCCACCCATGTATGACCTGGACTGTGTTCGACCCATGGGATTGTCACGCCATGGAAGAGCCAGTATTCGTGCCGTGTTTTGCCTATGGGACTGTCACACCATAGGGAGGCTCGTGCCTGGAACTGTGTCTTACCTATGGGACTGTCACTCCATAGGAAGACCAGGTTTCTATGTTTTACGTCGTGCCAATTTGTGCCGACAGATATTTGTACTTGTTCCATGAACGGGAGATATGTCCATGTTACTATTTGCACATGCACACACGTTTTGCATGTTTGAAACCGTTTTCGCATGACTTGTATTTTTGTGTTTGCCTGCTTGACGTCACTTACTGAGCGGGGATGCCTGCCAGTGAGTCGTGAAGTCTGCTCTGTCTTCTGACGAGTTTTAGTGCATGTGAACAGGTGGTAAGTATATTGCACATGTTATTTTAATATTTCATATTCTAACCTTTTGTTTTATAAGGTTAAATGTTCACATTCATTTAAAAGTGGGCACCCCCTTTGGGGCCAAGGAGGGGAGCCCCACTTAAGTGTGTGTGGGGGTGGGTGCATGGGCACCTTCCCAACCCACCTTGGAACTGGCCACCCACATGCAAACGTGGGGAGCCAGCCCAAATCTAATGGTTTAACTCCACTTTATTTTTTATAAAAAAAAGCCTTCACCTCCATCGTAGTCTCGCCCGGCGATTGGCTTCCATCATCTTTCGTAAAAGAAAAAAACAATTCGGCGACCACCTCCTGCGCTTGTTTTCCCAGGCGGCTGGCTGCCCTATCGATTGCACTGCAGGCTGCTGCGTTTATGCAGCCAAGTGGTGATTGCTCTTCATAACAGGCTGCGCTGCCTCCTCTTGCAGGCAGCTGTGTGTGTCCACTCCCTTCATAACAGGCTGCACTTCATCCCCAGCAGGCGGCTGTCCTTCACAGCAGACGGCTGCCCTCCACCTCCAGCGGGCGGCTGCCCTTTCCTCTACAGGCGGCCATAACAGGCGGGTTCTGCACGCTTCCTCCTTCTCAGGCTGTGCATACACTCCAGAGAGCTGTGCGCCGCCTCCTTCTCCTCCTCTGCACAGCAGCTGCCATCACCAGAAGGATACAGCCGGCTGCTCCTCCACGCCATCTTCTCTCCACGCTGCAGCCAGGCCTCTCCTCCCTTGCAAGTGGGTGCTCCTCCTTTCACAGCACGTGGCTGTGGTCTTTGCGGTTGTACTTATCTTGGTGGCTGCACTAAGTTCTCTACGAGGCGACTGTGCCATCTCAACAAGGTAGCTGCTTCTTCAGCAAGGTGTTACCTCTCCTAAGACTGCCTCTCTATTTTTTTCTTTGAAAGAGGTTGCACATCTTCTCCACTGGCGACTACAAGAGGACTTCACATCTCCTGGGTGGCTACACCTTCTACCCAAATACCACGGGTATTGGTCCTCTATCTGCCAACCACAAGTAAGTGAATTTTCAGATTTAAATAAAGTACTATGTGTTAAATCTGATAAGGGACTCTCTCCACGGCAACACCCGTTCGATGCCGGGTAGTCCAAGCTCTATTGGAGAACCTCGGTCCAAAGGTGCTGAGATCGGGAGAGCCAGGCGTTAGTACGAGAGCGCTTGTTTGTGCGTGGTCTCAGAACACCAGTGAGGCGCTCTCCGCGGAGTCCAGTGAAAGCACAAGACCGTAGAGACTGGACCACGCTAGTGGTCGTTCTGCTTCGAACATCTACTTCGAACGTCGACTTCGAGTCTATTTGTTTGGTACTGTTTTCATATGTACATGGACATCATCTGGTTCTTGGAACCCATGGAGCATTGTATTTGTTAAATACTCCCAATAAATATATCATATATTGAGGGGGGGGTCGGCCCGTTCCGGCCCCAGTGCTGGTGTCCATCTTTCCATTTCATTTCATTTTAATTTCAAGTTGTATTAAGTTGTCCATTTCAAATTGTATTAAGTTGTCCATTTCAAATTGTGGTTTTAAAGTTGTGCTATTACGCGTGTGGGTGTCCAACGGAGTCTTCCCACTTGACGGGATCGGTTTCACGGCCAGCCCTCAAGGCTGCGTTTTTCTCTACAGAGGCAGATTGTGAAGTGTTTTGGCTACGATTTCTATTTCAGCATCTGTTTGTGGTGAGTTTCTTGCATGTGGTGATGCCAAACAAGTGGCTCTACATCTTCGTCTTCCTCCACGAGTCCAGTCCCTTCCGGTAGGAGGTTCCCAGTGGTTCTAGGACTGTTTTGCTGTTGTCCAGCCTCTCTCTCTCTCAGATTTGAGAGGGGGCTGATTGGTTTTGGAGCCTTGCTTCGTTGGAAAGCACTTAAGAGGAGTCTTAGAGAGCTGAGATTTGTGTTCTTTGTTGCTGTGGTGGATAATGGCTCCCCCTTGTACGAACAAGGATGACAAGTTGATAATGGCTCCCCCTTGTACGAACAAGGATGACAAGTTGAAAGAACCCAACTATTCCCATTGGAAGCTGCAAATGCGGATCTGGTTCATCCACAAGGGTTTGTAGGATATTGTTCATGGCAGTAGAAGCCCAAGCATCCTCAGAACTCTAGGCGGTGGACTCAGGATCAAGAGGATGAATTCCTTCCCGAATTACAAGACTGGGTTCGAAGGTGCATTCAGTGCTTGTGCGGACCATCACAGAGGTGGTCTCACCGGCCATGCAAACCCTCACCAGTGCTCATTAGGTATGGTCTAAATTGGAGGATCTCTTTGCTCAAGATTTGCCGATGAGGGCACTTACCTTGGAAGGGCAACTCTACGGTTTGTTATTTCCTTCAAGTAGTTCTATGCAATCGTTCCTCATGAAGGCCAAGGTTATCCATGACCAATTACTGGCAATGGGTGCTGCTTTGTCCTCTGCTCAGCTGGCTGCACTTATCTCCTCCAATTTAGACCATACCTAATGAACACTGGTGAGAGTTTGCACCGTCGGTGAGACCTCCTCTGTGATGGTCCACACAAGCACTGAATGCGCCTTCCAATCCAAATTCTCCCAATCTTGTAATTCTGCAAGGAATTCATCCTCTTGATCCTGAGTCCACCACATAGAGTTGAGGACACTCTGGCTTCTTCTGATTGCCTGAACAATATCCCACAAACCCTTGTGGATGAACCAGATCTGCATTTGCAGCTTCCGATGGGCATAGTTGGATCCATTTCCCTTGCACATTGTTCAACATCTCTTGCTAGCTATTGCCAATTGCCATTATAAAAGGTGATCTTGTTCACAAGCTCTCTCTACTCTCTCTCTCTTGTTCAGTTTATGCTTCCGCATGTGCATTCTCCAACAACTCTAAGCGTCCATGGTCAGGTATACAAGTCCCATACATGGTCATGGTCACATGTGCATGTCCCGCACATGGAGCAGTGCCACTCTATACTATGAATCCCCCTCTCGACGAATGATGATGTGCTGTTCCGAGCATTGATAGGCTTTCAACCAGATGCAAGGGCACTAAGGCAGCATATAGATGCATGTAGTAGCATGAAGTATTCCTCCTACAAAACAGGCAGGGTTCCTTCAACCTTTGCCTATTCCTGAGGGCCCTTTTCAAGACATCAATATGGACTTCAAAGGCCCCCTTCCCGCCTCAGCTGGATCTAGAAACACACAATTTATGACAATTGTAGACAAATTCAGTAAGATTTGCATGCTCATTCCATGATGCAAGCACACAACCACAGCCAAGGACATAAAGTAGGTGCATGACCTAGAGTGGTAACTCGCCCCTTGTGAGTCCTAGTCCAAGACGAGTTAGCCAAGGATCCACTCTAAGCATCCATGGTCATGTGTACAAGTCCCGTACATGGTCATGCTCGCCAGTCTGTACTGTGAGTCCCCCTCTTGAATGATGATGTGGTGTTCCAAGCATTGATAGGCTTTCAGTCAAATGCAAGGGCACTAAGGTAGTATATCGATGCATGTAGTAGCATGAAGCGCAAGACCATAGCCTATGTCTATGTTGCTCTACACTTGTGCTACCCTGGGCAGCCTATGGGCCATTTTTTGAGCCCATAAACACCCTAGGCATTGTCGGCCACCCCATGGAAGGGCATAGGTCACAGTTGGCCAGCCCACAGGAGGGCTAGGCCTCAGTCGGCCAGCCCATGAAGCCACATGTCAAAAGGCACCTATTTTATGGGGTGTGTTCTAGTCATGGAGCAATAAGCAGCAGGCCCATAGCCTCTCACCAACATATAAGAAGTCATATATAAGCATGGGCTTGGCAAAGGGTTAAGGCATCTCATTATTCACAATTGTTGACGCACTCCAAGGGCCAGGACAGCCAAAAGGAGACTAAAGCCAAGTTGAACTTAAGGTCAAGAATGGGACATCGTCAAGCTGTTGTTTTCCAACTAAGGAAGGTCTCCAAGGTGTCAGTCTTTTATAAAGCAAATACACCAGTCCTTGGTGGGGGGGATATTTGGGACCCTCTCCTGTGTACTTGTCTCTTCTCTCTCCCTCTCTCTCTCTCGCACTCTCATAAAGCATGTGATTGGTACAAACCATGCTACAACCATCCAAATGGACATCCCCGTTAACCATATTCCTAACCTCGGTAAGCTAGTAGTTCTGATGTTCCCAAACGTCTCAAGAAATCAAGGGTGAAAGCGATGTGATTTAGGAGAATTTGACGAGGAAATTAGAGCAAACCTTGGTGTCGAGCATGACAGCGCACATGATCTGAGTGTTGTGTTGGGCGGCCCTGAGGTTATCAAGCGTTTCCTGGTGGTAGTCATGCGATCCATGGGAGAAATTGAACCTGGCAACGTTCATGCCGGCCTTGAGGAGTCGCTCGATGATGGGCACGTCCCTGGACTTGGGGCCAAGCGTGCACACGATCTTCGTCTTCGGGGTGCCTCCGGGGGCTTTGGCCACCCGGTGAAGCAGCGCCTCCATGTCCAACACGCCCGCCATCAATGCTAGCTCGATGCGATCTCTGCCACGAGAAGAACAGTGCATTCCAACAAGGCCGCGGTTGTCAACACCAATTATAAAAGTAACTCTTTACAATGGTATAGTCAATCACATTCAACCAAGTGGCATCAGACGATAGCATGCAACGTGGCAGCAATATTTGCATCACTTAAATAACCATCAATATTGCAACGTGGCAGCAATATTGATGTGAATTTCACTCATTAATGATGTTTATTGCTCTTCTACCCATTGGCTACACTCACTTTTCGAAAGAGAGTACATGGTGTTGTACATCAAGGAAAAGCTCGAGAAAGTGACCACCATGCCCTCAAGCTGAAGGCGGAGGGGGTGGAAAAGCACAACTAAGGATAGATATCATGCACGTCAAGGAAGGGGTCCACCCTAGCACCTACATGGTACATTGGTCATGAAGCCGCTAGTAAATCTCACGTCTGAGACACTAAGATATCATGCACGTCAAGGAAGGGGTCCACTCTAGCACCTACATGGTCCATTGGTCATGAAGCCGCTAGTAAATCTCACGTCTGAGACACTACTTGCTCAATGTGATGGCCTTTAAAATCATGCAAATCACCAAGAAACTAAGAGTTTTTTCTTTCCAAGTATGCAAATAAAATAACCTTACAAAAAGAAGCTTTAAAAAAACAAAACCGAAAATAGCAAATCTAACAAAACCAAACCTCTAAAACCGTATGTTTTTCGAAGTGTGACTTCCTAATCAACATCAAGCAATATCCTAATAGCTTGGAATGGACGAAAAAATGGAGCAAAAGCCCTAGGCTAGTCATCGCGATAGTAGTTGCACACCAAATATGTTCAAGTCAAGTGCTTACCTTAGCCTTTCCTAAACAAGTGTCATTTGGTACTTTGTTGTAGAGCTACAAATGCAACTTCCCTTGTGAGTGCACTAGCTCATTTGTGGTGTGCTCATTCCATTGTCCCACCAAAATGCTTCCATGGCTATGGGGATAAAGGAGAGGCTCTCTTTACTTAGATGGAGGCACAAAGAGAAAATCCTTTGTGGTGATTCTCTCTCGCAAGATGTGGGTGAAGAAGAATCTAATAAGAGGAAGAAGATTACACAACCTATTTAAGCAAGAAAACCATCAAGCACATGTAAGATTCCAACACAATACACCACCTATTCAAGCAAGCAAACTATCAAGCACACGTAAGATTCCAACACAATACACAACCTATTCAAGCAAGCAAACTATCAAGCACATGTAAGATTCCAACACAATATAAGCAAGGAAGAAAGTAGAGAAGAGGGAGAGCTATAAGTATTACATTGCAAGGGAATGAATGTCTATTGTTCAATGTCAAAAATGACTTACATACAAATGGCTAATGTTCACACTTAGCTGACCATAACTTAAAAATAGTCTTGGGCCACTAGTTCCCATATACACAAAGAAAACACAATAGCAAAATTAGGATCTTCATCACAATACAAAGCACTGAATTGTAGAAGGAAGTGGAGGAAAAAAATATTATTATTGCTTTTGCAAACTTTGATTTAAAACATATGGTTATCAGCCCACCTGTGTGTTGGCATCCACAGGATCACACATGAAGCTATGGAGGATGAAATATCATCATCATGGTGGTGTGTGTATGTGTGTGTGAGAGAGAGAGAGGGAGAGCTCAAGTGTGAGAGAGATATTACACAACTTAAATGGTACTCATATTGTGTGGGAATGAAGGACCCAAGTACATGCTTTTATAGGAAGCAAGGCCTTATCTTTTGACCTAGACCTAAATAAGGGGTGTTCACACCTAGAGGATGTTCGCACCGTAAAAGACACTAGACTAGAGTCCAAACTAACTCCGAAATATCCAACAAACCCCCCTTCGGAGTGATGGTGGAGTTGCATGCATTACCTTTCAATAGTCTCGTACACCAACACAAGCAAAGACATAAGACATGTTCCCCATTTCAGACCTAGAGGCCAGTAAGCGTGGCTCAAAGGCCAATGAGTCTGGCACAAAAGGCTCAGAGGCCAATGAGTCTGGCACAAAAGGCTCAGAGGCTCAACAAGCGTGACTTAGAGGCTTAACAAGCATGGTCTTGGTGAAAGACTCAGAGGTCAGGTCCTGCCTCGAGTGACAAAGACACCCTACATCAGCATACCAAAACAACCCCCCTCACCTAAAGCAAGGGCAAAAAGGGTATGACGAAGGGGAGCCTTATATAAAAAAGAAGACATCACAAAATCCAAAAGGATCCAAAAGATAAATAAGTCAAATTTAGGGGACTACCCGAGCAAAGAACCCTTGACTCAATCATAATGGAAACTAGAAGTAGAGGAAGAAATCCCCCTCGATGTCGGTGTAGTTCCTTTTGCGCCTTTGTTTCCAAGTGATGGATACTTGAGTTGGGAGCTCAAGCATGAATATAGAAGATGTCAAAGAAGATCCAACGGCAGGAAAGACGGGTGTTGTGGAGTGATGGATCTCATATACGTTGTAAAAGGGCCCAAAAGCCAGGCACATGGAGGTGTCCATGTGAACAGAAGCCTACATGCATTGACGAAAATACCTCATAAATAAAAAAAATAAATTCTAAACCCTTATCTCCAAATGTCAAAGTTGCATTTGTTTTTTTTTTTTTTTCACCCCAATGAAGAGCAGCTCGTTGGCTTAGATGGTGGGAGCTAGTCGAGCGCTAGAGATCCACCAAAGAGCACTGGTTTTCCTGTTGGAGAAGACCCAAAGTGCCTGACAAAGTCACCCCTCAACGATTAAGATCCGAGGCAGGAGATGGTATCGAGGACAGCTTGTGAGGAGGCAACCTGCCTGTAGCCGAGAGGAGGCTGGTAGCGAGGAGGTGGCTAGCCAGCTATTACACGCTGGAGAGGGCCATGCGGGACTTGTTGTTGTGAAGCATAGAAGGTACGCCTCCCAAAAAAAAATAGAGTAGAAGCTTGTTGAGAGGTTGCCAGTTCGGAACATCAGATCGCCGAAGATAAGGAGGTGATGGTCGACGGCTTTATCGAGACAGCACGTAGGAGCCAGTGGCTCAACGGCAACGGCAACGGCAACGGCGGGCAGGAGCCTTTGTAGGCAGGCGAGAGGTGGAGGCCAAGTAGTGGCGGTGCTCTCGACAGTAGTGCCGCCCGGTTGCGATTGCATAAGCGGCAGAGCTCGGTCGACCCTGGGGTAGCTGCGAGACGACGACAAGCGCAGGCAGCCAGGCTTTGGGGCGGCTGAGCACAGCGGCGCCAGGCTCTGGGCAGCGAAGCTCACAAAGAAAAATGCAAGGGTGCAGGCCACTGGTTGAGACGTCAGAGCCACCACCCAGATAGACCAAAGACGATGTTGATGATAGCAATCCAAGCTCTGATACCATGTTGGCAGCCATAGGATCACACATGGAGCTATGGATGGAGGATGAAGTATCATCCTCATGGGATGGGAGAGTGTGTGAAAGAGAGAAAAAGGAGAGAGAAGGAGAGCTCAAGTGAGAGAGAGAGATTGCACAACTTAAATGGTACTTATATTGTGTGAGAGAAGAAGAGCTCAAGTGTGAGAGAGGCACCAAGGCCTTATCTTTTGACCTAGACCTAAATAAGGGGGTGTTCATACCACAAAACACAGTAGACTAGACTCCAGACTATCCCCAAAATATCCAACATCGTGTACTCTGTGTAAGGAGCTTTGATGGTGATCTAGACAGACTCTAAATGGAGGATGTCTTGCTTACAAGAGCACTTGAATACAATACAATGAACTCGATGATGAACAAAGTTTGCCAAACTAATCTATATATAGTGCCTATGGTCAGCACAGGTAGACATAGAGGTTGGCCATGTTGACCACCCCCCATGACTTCGTCCAAAAAATGACTAACTAAACATATCATCCAATTGAGACCCTATTACACTACAATAAGATCATCCAACTAAGATCATACTAGACTACAACAAGATCTTGTGGGGACTTTGCGTAGCTCCCATGACCATCTAGACCCTCATATGGCCCCCCTCGCAATCCGTGAACAGTGAGTTTAGTTTGCTTATCCAACACTCACAAATGTGGTCACATAGCCCACATAAGCATACATCCTACTTGAGTCTTGGCAAAGTGCCAAGACTACATAAGCCATCTCCTAACCATTAGGCCGCATTTGGCCACCATCCAATGTATAATCTAGAAATTGTTGAGTGCTTGAGTGCTCACCACCATAATAGCTACTCCTTATATAGGAGGGCTTAAAAAATAGAGCACATATCACCCACATTACACAACACAAGGATGGAGCATTGAGCAAATGATTTTCCAACACCCCCCCTCAATGTCCATCCATAAGTGAATTGCCTCTTCAGTTCAACATCGAGTCAAAGAAGGCGCTCCAACAAATCTCTCCCAAAGCCTTTGTAAAAATATATGTAGTAGACAAGCTGCACATTACTGAATTCCAATGACTTTCCCTTGGTTTGTTGGAGAACCTACTTAATACACCAACTGCATAACAAATTTCTAGTCTAGTATCGCACAAGAAAATCAAACTCCCAATGAGCTTCTTGTACATCTTGATGTCAACCCAAAGGTGACATGTCCACAGAAGAAAGCCTAGAGTTTACCTCCATCAGTGTACTTATTGGCTTGTAGTCTATCATACCAAATGCCTTTAAGATCTCTGTTGCATACTTTTGCAGAGAAATGAATATCTTGTTAAACTCTTGCAAGACCTCAATCCCAAACAATAATGCAAGAGCCCCAAGTCTGTCATTTCAAACTTAGAGCCAAGCCCCTTTCTCGTGTTTGTTGAATTAAGTCTTCATGGTTGCTTGTGATAATCAAGTCATCCACATAGAGAACAACTATCACATATTTACCATCCTTTCTGAGTACATATAAGTTAGCATCACATGCACTTCTAGAAAGACCAATATTTTTGAAAAAAGTATCTATTCGTTGGTACCATGCCCTTGGGGCTTGTTTTAGCCCATATAAAGCCTTCTTCAACACATGCAAATCTTATTTTCTGATCCGGGCAGCTCAAAGCCGCGGTTGGGCGACATACACCTACTCCTTGACATGTCCATTCAGAAAAGCTGATTTTACATCCATTTAAAAAATTGGCCACTTCTTATTAGCAGTCAAGGCAAGTGCTGTGCAAATTTTGGTCATTCAAGCTATTGGGGCAAAGGTTTCACTGACATCAAAACCTTCAACTTGTGAAAAAACCTTCTACAACTAGCCTAGCTTTGTATTTCTCCAATGAACCATGGGATTTATACTTAGCTTTCCACACCCACTTGGTGCCAATTACCTTTCGTTTTGGTGGCTGATTAACCAACTCCCAAGTGTTGTTTTTGGTGATGTTATCATACTCTAATTGCATTGCTGCCTTCCACTTTGGATGTGCCAAAGCTTTGTCTACATTTTTGGAGGAGGAGTTTTTGACAATGTGTTTAGAAGACCTTCTCTGCTCCTCTATTCTCTTTGATCTGCGTAAGCCATGTGCTGAAGTTTTTACAACATCAGGTGGGGGGTTGTGATCATCAAAAAGAGCTTCCTTAACCATGTAGGAAGTGGTTGTCCTTTAGGTGCAAGGGCAAGCTGGTGTGATTCTTGAGGGTCTTCATCATCCAAAAACTCCTCCTCCTCCACTTTTCTAGTGCTTGGGTTGGGCACATGGTGGATTATTTCTCCATTTGATGATGAAGTGGACAGATCCCTATCCTCCACTGAATATGGATGCTCCATAAACACCACATCTTGGCTAACTATTATCTTCTTAGCCTTTGGATCAAATAGTCGATATGCCTTCGACTCTATATTGTATCTAGGATCGATTGAGAATGTAAACTGCAATGTTAACTGCTTCAGCCCAAAAAAAGTCTGTTAACCCTTTCCCGTTCATCATAGACCTTGTGATTCCACGAGTATGCAGTTGTGACGTTCCACAACTCCATTTTGTTGAGGTGTATGTGCAGTGAGATGGCGCTTGATGCCATGCTCTTAGAAGTATTCATTGAATTCACCCGAAGTGAATTCTTCTCCTTGATCTGTCTAGAACTTGTTCACCTTCTGTCATGTCTCATTCTCCACAAATTTATGCCACTGTTTAAACTTGCCAAAAGCTTCAACCTTATCATGTGGAGGAAATAAACCCACATCTTCCTACTGTAATCGTCCTCGCAACTAACAACCTAAAGTAAGAAGATCCCCCCAATGCAGCACTAGACATCTTACCACAAAGATCAGCATGTACCAGCTCTAGAGGAGACTTTACTCGATTGTTTCTCTCGTGTGGAAATGCCTTCCGTTATTGCTTTCCTATCATACAAGCTTTACATGGTTCTTGCAATTCTGCAATGCAGATAAACTTTCCACCATCCTTATTTTTTGCATCTCCTTAAGCACAACAAATCTGTTGTGACCAAATCGTTCATGCTAAAGTTTGATTATGCCCTTTACAACAGTTGTAAGAGCACTTAGCTTATACAAATTGTTATTTCTCACAGCTTTGCCAACTATCTTCCCGTCAGCATCTAGAATCTCTGCTCATGTTTTCTTGAAGCGAGCTTCAAGGCCACAATTTGTTATTATAGCAACTGATAGCAGGTTTCTCTTTATTTGAGACACAGAGAGCACATCATAAAGCTTCTTTCCTTTACCTATAGGTGCCATAAATGAGATGGTTTCAGATCCATTTAGCATTATTACTACCGACAATAACGTTGATGGATTCCTATAAAGGTTGCCAGGAACTATACCAATCCTTTTTGTTGGTCATATGTCGGGATGCCCCCACTATCCAAAATCCATGAACAATCAACAACTGGAGCCTAAGCTGATGAGAAACCCAAAGTTCCAGCTCAGCTTGGGCATTGTTGGTTGATTCCTTTCCCTTCCATAAAGTCTTCATGATGACATTCTTCTCATCAACCTGCTTTTTTCTAGAGTCTTTGATAGCATGACCCTTTGTCACAGTTGGACTTCTTCTTCTTGTATTCAGAATTAGCCCCACCTTTGCCTTTTATATTGGCCGTAAATGCGGTGTCACCACCATCACGGGTCTTCAGCCGCATCTCCTTCTCAAATAGCATAGCACTAAATTCTTTAAAAGAAAGAGGTGGTACTCTAACTTAGGTGCTTAGTGCCGTAACCAAGCCATCATACTTCTGTGGTAGAATTTGGATGCATCTCTGGACAACTCTTCATCAGTCTTCACAATTCCCATAGTAGCCATCTGGTCTCGCACGTTTTTTATCCGAGAGATAAATGCTTCTCTAACGTCTCCTTCAACAAACTTTTCAGGAGCAAGTTGATTCTTCAGGTTTTGAATCTTGGTCTGATTTCGTGTCTCATACTGATTGTTTAATATGCCTTGGTTGTCTATTGAATCAGAGTAAGAATAGAATCACTTACACTGGTAACAATGGCGCAAAGTGCATTTTCATTGCACCACTTCCATGCCTGAAGAAGAGCGAATCATTCTTATGTTAGGGTTAATGGTTTTTAGCGGTTCTTGGTCTGTTCTTAGAACGGTCTCCAACAGCTCATAGAAATCAAGGATGGTGTGGATTTTGAACTTCCAAAGAGTGTAGTTTATCCCATCTAACTTGCCTTTAGTGAAGGCAAATGGATGGATGCGCAACACTGGAATAGCAAGAAGCAGCACCCGGACCTTGAAGTAGACATCATTCCAAGCTATTTCTATGTAAAGAAAGACTAGACTTTGTGTACTAAGAGCACCTATAGCTCTAATACCATGTAAGAATATGGCATAGTGGAAAGAGATACAATAAGAGAAAGTACACTAGACATTGCAATATAGAGAATTTTAAAATTCTAATTATACCAAACAAGAGATAGGTACAATATGATGGTGCTATTCACCCATGTGCTCTAGTGTAGAACGTAGATGGCGATCTAGACAAACCCTAGCTGGAGGGCATACTGAGAGTATAGGGAATATATGCTCACAAGCATTGGATGCCTTAGCTTGTGTCAACTATGTCCACTTATAGTGTTGCAGGTAGTGTAGTGGACGCATTTAAGACGTCGGCTACGTTGCATTGACACGACACTGCCCGTGTATCCATAACATGTCCCAACCAACCACCACACCCATTAATGATGAAATTAGTATCCGAGTGAATATTCTAGGAAATATTCTAGAGAATATTTCCTAGAATATTATAAGGAATATTCCCTATACCTTTTCAGGCTCAGCATCTCCTAACCATCAATGGCCACAACTGCGACCCCTTCCAGTATCTAAGCTGGGTTTCCCACTAAAGATATGTGCACCAATGGCTTCTCTCATAATAGGGGCTATACAAATATGCACCATACATTAATGTGAGACACATGCTGAGAGGTGGGCATTGAATGTATACTAACAAAAACAAGATAGTCAAAGCCGATTTTGAAGGTCAAAGTTGATTTCAGAGCTGTCTTAAATTTTTTGGGAGAGATCAAGACAAAGACAATGGTGTAGGAACAAGTGTAAGGGTACTAGAAACGTGTTTCTACATGAACAAAGCAAGGTCATGCAACGTATGAACACTTTGGAAGCCCTCATGGGTTGTAACCCTCATAATTATCATAATTGTAAGCTATGCGACCCCATCACAAGTTCATGATAGGTCACATGGTCGTGACCAACTATCAAAGGATCATGATAGGTCCTCTGAGACCAATTGTCACACGAATTTGACCTTGGAAGCATTGGAGGGTTTTATCATAACAATTGGAAGCATAAGAGAGTTTATAGATATAACTATCGTGAGTCATAAGTGCATTAGTACTCCCTTGGTCCTGTGGGTTGAATATTCATGATTTACTTATTTTATTCTATTTGATGTATATGGAAAGTTGTTGTCATAACTCCAGGAGTACTCCTTGTTCCTTAGGCTGATTTCCACATGAATTCATGATTTGCTTTATTTTCATCTATTATGCATGTTTGGAAAATTTGGTGTTATGTGGATTGAGGATTAGCCAGATCTTACACAAGGACAAACACTCTCTTTTGGTAAATAGAGATACCTTCAGAGGACAAGGGAGGGAGGGAGGGAGGGGGAGGAGGCATCTTGAATTCCTAGAATGGTGCAATTGTGTTGTGGATGTTTAACGGCTTCTAATTGTGTGGTTATTGTTATATTGTTAATCAAGTTTAATATTGAGTGTTACAAGGTTCACACATCCCATTATACCTATGGTTGTACATCTTTGAGGATGTGAGAATATCATAGATATTTATTGGCAGTGGAGACTAGATTTCCAAGGACAAGGACCATCACCCTCCTCTTTGACGTGTCAGCAACTCTTGGTTTCCAAGATAGTATTAGAGCCCTAGTTCATGGTCTTAGGTCACTTCTCTCCATGGGGTGTGTTAGAGGTGCAAATCTTGCACCTCCAACACACCCCAAATGCAAAGGTAGTGCGAAAGATGAAAGGATATATATAGTCCAAACAAACCCCTCCTATATGCAACTCCCACACGCTTGTTTTTTTTGGAAGATCGGAGGGCTAGATAGATAGAGTGGGGAACTCCCTACCGCCTTACGTAGAGTGGCACCCCTTCTGTCTTTAACTCCCCGAAGCTTGTCTTTTTTGGAAGACTAGAGGGCTGGTTGGTTATAGTGGAGACTTGCCCTTAGCATGTGAGTGTCTCCGCAGACCCATGCAGATGTGTGTGCCTTCATGGATGCTAGTGGCTCTCGCGAGAAAGGGCACGCTGGGCACATTTGTTGGATAACAATTGTCCCATCGGTGTGTTGGAAACTCTTGGTTTCCAAGAGTTTGACTTTCCCCTTTTTGAGGCCTTTAATAGCTAATTGTGAGGACTTAAATAGAAAGAATATAGGTGAATGCATGCAAATAGAAAGGATATGGGGGGTCATCATTTAATTGCCTTGAATAGAGAAGATATGGAGGGTCATCATTTCATTGCATTTCATTGACTTTTTCAAGCATTACTCATTCCATAGTAAAATGAAACCGTAGAAAAACACTCTTATTCTTGAAAATCTCACAAAATGTATTTAATGGCAGTGCAAAAAACATTTTGGTGCCATATTCACATAATCAAAGTACATAATTAAACATTGTTCTTTTCAAGATTTGTTCCACTTATTCCTTTAATTTATTCAATTATTATGTACGCATCTTGTTATAACATGGAAGTTTAAGCTTGCTTTTACCATTAACATTAATGTATCTAGATGCAACTACAAATTACTTTGTTTCTTCAAACCCATCGTTAAATTACTTCACCTCATTTTTCCACTGTCACCATGCTAAATCTCTATCTATGTGAACATTGCAATGTAAGTGCAAGCCTACACTTACACTACCTACGTTTTCCTCTTCAACTAAGTGCGAGCCTACACTTTTGTTACCTATGTTTTACCACTTACAATGTAAGTGCAAGCCTACACTTACATTATCTATGTTTTCCTCTTAAACTAAGACTCAAAATGACTCACATGAGAGATGACATATATGTATATATATTTTTTAAATTTGAATTTTCATGTTGTTGTTTTTTTAATATATTTACATCATGAGGTGGATCAAAACATTTCTCCACATTACAACCAATGCCACATTAATGTTCTTTGATGCGAGTCGCTCTGCCACTAATTTCATGATTACATGATTTACAACACAGCTTTGACGTTGTAACGTTACTCTCATTTGTAATTCTTCCGCAAGGAGTGGAGTGGATGTACCTCCACTCCACTCCTTACGACATTTTTACTACATTAAAAAGGAAAATCAAAGTTATTCAGCATGCACGGATATAGCACTTGTAATAGAATCTATTATAGTATGTATTCTAGTGTTTCACATTTAAAAAAAATATTATAATTTAAAGTTATAATAAAACAATTTTTGAAAACTTTTCTAATTTAAATTTTTAAAAATTAATTTATACATAAATGAATATTTTTGATTACCTTAAAAATAAGTTTTATTAAATCGTTTATCTTAATATTAGTTATAATAATAAATAGATGAATATTCTATTAAACTTTTTATAATTTTACCAAAAAAACATATTATATTATTCTTATTACATTGAATATTTACATATATTACTAAAAACTTCTATATAAATTTAAAGATATTTCTTAATATTAAGTATTTCTTACAAATGTAAAAGTTTTGCACCAAGAAATATAATGTTTTAAAAATTTTAACTTTAATAATATATATACTTATGATAGTAAAGCATAAGCTTAATAAAATTCAATTATATTAAATTTTTTAAAAGAGAAAAATTATTCATTACAATATTTAAAATATAGAAGAAATCCTTTAACTAATATAATCTAAAATAATATTATTATTATTTACTTATGAATGCAAAAATATTCTTAAGAAAATTATTTCAAAATATTTAAATATCCATATTGGATTTCATAGTCTTTCTCTACAAAGAGAAAAATTTCAATGAAGTTCAAAAGTAGTACAAATGGCAATTATGGTGGGTATATATATTGGCATAATTTTATCGTGCATAATTTTATCATCAGATATATTCTATCAAAAAATCGATGAGAACGATATGTCAAGCTCAAAATGAATTACTTCAAATTGATGATATATCTTTGAATTATTGGAACAAATTTTGTTAAAATATACATCTGAGGTACATGATTTGAATTCATTTTAAAAAAATAAAATAAAACTGCGCAACTAATATTCCTAGTTGAGTAGAGGACTCCTCTCAAAGCCCCGCATGCCCTTTTACATGATTTGGTTTCATAACTCTTACCATGTTCAAATATATTCTAACCAACCATAATCAAGTAATTTCATGTCTTTTGAGTTTACTTGCCTTTTTTTATGCAAACCAATCTTAAGCCATTCTTCAAGCTAAAGCCGCTTTTATGGTGGTTATAGTTTTGAATATTCTGCTAACTCTTGACATGGCTAGATTTATGCCAAGCACAAGTATAAAGTATTGATACATTTAGACTTGACAAATTAGGTAATTTTATTCATGGATGAAAAGGATACATTGTTAGAAGATGCAAGCCAAGTTACCAAGCCTAGAGAAAGAAGGGCAAGATGCTCTTACAATTGAGCTAATGAGCTAAGCTTTTGATGTGGTTAGGTTTATGCCAAGCATGCAATTGTGTACTGATATATTTAGAGTTGTGGAAATTGGGTAATTTTATTCACGGATGAAAACGACACAATGTAGACAAGTTGCCAACCTAGACAATGAAGGGCAAGATGCTGTTTGAATTAAACTAAGCCTATGTTCATGCCAAGGATTTGTAATCACTCAACCCATTTGATGCATTTCATTTTGAACTTTTTTTTTTGGTTTAGAGCTTCTAACTTCATGCCAAGGAACAAGGAGATGCGTTGGATCATGGTACACATAGCAAGTTGCTTAGGAAACCCAAGTTAAAACTTCAAGAGGCAAGAGGTTCAAGGAACAGAGGCAGTTCATTTGTGTGGTCAAAGGCAAAATCTCTACAGTTAACTAGAACTACTGCGAGAATGTTGCTCAAGCTCAAGAAAGCTATGTAGATGATTAATCAGCTCTCTTTGATTAATCATCTCAATCACTAAGTGGAACTAATGAGAGTATGTCAAGTGAGCTAGGCTATGAAATAATGTCTAGACACTAATTATTTGGCAGAGGAGGTCAAGAAGGCTTGAGAGTGCACTAATAAGTGGAGAAGACATACTTGTGAGTTCAATTGATGATTCAAGTATGAATTGTTTTGAGAACATATATTATAAGAGTTTATCTTTAGAGCGGATACAAACAAGGAAAGGACCTAGTGAGCTCAAAATCGATCATAGTAGTGAAAAGCTTGCCTAGCAGAGATAAAGTAAACTGTATTATTTAAGAGGAGAAAAGGTGCAAGGTTGGCAAACGGAAAATTTAACAAAACTTAGCACAACTAAGGTTAAGCTGCACTTCCAAGTTTGGAGTAGAAGCAAGTACTAGCAATAAAGCATACCTGAAAGTTACAACGTTTTGCGTAGGTTAAGGAGAGAGGTGACATAGACACGCCCCTGATGACTAATTTTAGTATTACCGTGTCATGTACAAGCAATACTTTGTAAACATCCAAGACACAAGAAAAGTCTTCCCCTTTCAATCTAGATAGTCTACATATTCTTCTGACAGCAACTCCTCAAACAAGTCAGATACTTTCCCACTCCGCACCTTTCCCACCGTGTACATGTGACCGGTGATGTTCTTGCTTACAAAATCAGTTCTTCCTCCCTTCTGCCAAAATAATGTGGTAGCCATGCCTGTTTTAAAAAAAATGTGTAGTGTCAATACAACTTTCATGAGTTGAAAAAGAAGAGCACATACATGCCCATAAAAAGGCTTTGCATATACTGAGTAAATCACCCCTGAATCTTATATCACTTGTGCAGTTAGTTTGTATCATCACATAGAACTGGCTTTCAGTCTTCTACATAAACCATGCACCACAACATAATTCTCCACATCACTTCTAGAGTTAAACACAAGGCAACAACGTCCTAGTTATGTTTCAGGTTAAATGTCCTCTACACCTGTGTCATATAGCCTGTACAACCTCCATGCTCCAGCCTCCAACAACCAACCATCACGCCCAGCAGAAACCTCTAATTCTTGCCAAAGTCGCTATACATGAGAGGGTCATGCTATTCTTTTGATATCGCCGAATGACTATCAGGCAAAAGCCAATACCTATCAAATTATGTGATGCTTCAGTGCGGTTTGGCAAAACCTCTCCTTGATATGGTAGCAGATATGTATAGATTAAAATATCTTCTTTAACATTTTCACTTGAGTGCCCATTTACCGAAGGTGGTACAATTATGGCCACAAGTGGCCTGGATGCTGCCGGGAGCCTACAGGGATTTGATCTCAGGACCTCCCCCTACCCAGTCACAAATCCACACCGCTAGGATACAACATATCTAATGTTAATTTGGAGAAGAAATTTCAAAAACGGCAAATTTTCTTTGTACACCTATGCCTTGGCAAGATAAGGTTGTAATGGCTTGTGTGTGCATGCATTGCTCCATTCCCGACCGCAACATTTGGTATTGGAGCTGTCAAGGTTCCAGCCTCCTGCACCTGAGCTCCACCTCTGTTTGCAGCACATGATCCCCTCCTGGGAACCTACCGGGCGCAACGTCTTTAGCAGCCCTGCTGTCTGTGGCTCGCCGCTGTCCCCGGGGGCCTGCCATCTGCAACCTCGCTTCCCACCTCCATCCCCGCTCCGTCCCCGACCCGACGGCTCTGGAACCCTACCTCCACCCCACCCCGTCGGGGGCCCACCTCCGTTCCGCCCATGGTCACCATGAAACTTGTTTCGGTGGCCTTGAAACTCGTTTCACGTTTCGGTGTTGAAACGTTTCGTGCGCGTCACTGAAACCATTTCGTTTCATGTGGAACAAAATGTTGTAATTTTTTCTATGGTTTAACCTCTCTGTATATTCTTAAGCCTTTCACTTCCCTTCTTTTATGTCTCTTTTGCTCTCCTTTCTTTGATGGTGACATTATAGCAATGTATTTTCATAGTGTCATGCATATATCGTTTCGATCTACCGTTTCATTGTGCACCTATCCACATTTGAAATGTTTCAAATAGATCGTTTCGACAACGAAACGTTTCAGCAATGAAACGTTTTGTGGTGACCTTGGTTCCACCCCAAGGGGTGTGTGTGCGGGCGCGCATGCAAGCATTTGGGTGGCGCACGGCAGTGCTACGCCAGCCCTGGCCAAGTAGAGTTGCAGTTATGGAGGGTCGAAGAGGTACATTGCTATGGCATTGGAGCAAAGAAAGAGAGAGAGAGAGTGAAGTACATGACTCAATGATGTACAATACCTTTATGTTGGTGTTGGACTCACACACACACACACAGAATCCTGCATATTAGGGTTAGGTGCAGGAAGAAGAAGCTCACACAGAAATGAGAGAGAGAGAGAGAGAGCCAAAAGGGTTGTAGCCACAAAATGCAAGTCAACCCTTGCATGTGTGTCACATCGATATAATATAGAAGTACAAAATATTATATGCATAGAGTGTCTTTTCACACTTGATATCCAAGGGAAAAAACCACATGGGAAAAAGTGCCCTTGGTTAAGCCCTGTTGACACATAGCACTACCATAAGTGAGCATATGCCTACAAATCCCCCATGTAGTGAAAGTGTGAACTTGTACAAGGTAACAGATCACTCTCTGTATGAGAGTAAGTACTAAGCCCAAAGCTTTGCAGAAAGCTTCAAACTTTTCTCGAGGTAAAGTCTTTGTGAATAGATCTGCAACATTATCCTGTGTAAGGCAATAAGATAAACTGATCTCCCCTGCATGTAGCCTCTCTCTGACATAGTGATAATGAATCTCAATGTGCCTGGTACGTGCATGAAATACGGGATTTTGTGCCACGGCCATAGCACTTTGGCTATCAGTGAGAATGGTGGTTGCTGACACTCACGAAGATCAGCCAATAATCTCCTCAACCATACACAATCTACTGTAACTGTCTGTGTGGATATTAAATTTTCAGATGCACAATCATCAAACATGAACAAAGCGGGCTGATCCTTGAGCTGTCCCCAAGCTTTACCCTGCACATCCGGAACCATATGCACATTAGGCTTTGATGCATTTGCATTATCACGCTGCTTCTTGTTTGGGCATGCCTTTGCAATATGCTCGGTGCTACCACAAGTAAAGCATTTCCCCTCACTCATATATTGCTTTTTCTGCTCCGGAGTGAGACCATAGTCTCTCAGTTTGAAGAGACGCTTCTTGGTAGTGTTATTTTCAGCCTTTGGACCATTTTTCTCTTGGTTTTGGTCCTTTTTAGGTGGCTCTCCATCATTTTGCAAGTTTCGGACAGCCCTCTCTTTGCCTTGAAATGAGAGTTTAGCCTTATTGGATCGACTCAATTTAAGTTCCAATTGGCGGTGGCGGCTGCGATTAGTTGGTGTAAGGTATGACCAAGATACATTTGTAGTCCCGCTTTGTACACGGGTTGCAATCTTGATTGAAACCTTCTCTTCCTTTCCGCCTCGGTGACATGCATAAATGGAGACACCTCCAAAAGCACTTTCCAAAACTTTTATACATATGCATTTACCGATTCCCCCTCATTTTGCTTCCACCCAATCCCACTTCATTGTTATCTCATTCAATGCATTGGGAGGCAAGAGCATAGAACCTCTCCTTGAACTATTCCCATGATCTAACATGATTCGGTGAGAGCTTCTCCGTGAGCCACCAATGGGCAGCAGTGCCTTTCATAAACATGCTTACATGCCGGATCATGGATTTCTGAGTGAAATCCTCATCACTGAAAGCAATATCAAGCTGGGCAATAAAAGCAAGTGCCTTTGATGCATCATATTCCCCATGATATGTGTCAAACTTCACAGATTTATCTCCAGCTTTGAAGTCACGTGACTTTGATGCATGTGCCTACATCTCAACATGCTTTCCCTCATGTTTGTCCATTGGGACAGCCCTTGTGACTAGCATCATTTTAGGACCAAAAGGTAATGCATAAGGCATAGATACATGTGCCCTGTAAGCATGAGGCATGGCTGGCCCCTCAACATGCATTGATACATTTTCAGCCATAGCTTCTCCCTCACGAGCACACTCGAAGGCATGAGTGGCATGAGAGATACGTGGAATACCTGCATCAACAGAAAATTGCAGCCCATGATGCATGTGTTGTGCATGCACATCTTCAGCAGGCAATGGCATTTGACATACATTTTGACCACTGCCATAAACATTGTATCCTTCAGGGACTACATGAGGTATTCCTGCATGGCGTGAAGTCACTGATTGTTCCTCTCCCATAGCATGGAGATTCATCCTCTTAGACATAAGTTCTTGTTCGGGCACCTGTGAGGATTCCAAGACATGTGGGATGGTTGCCTTTTCTGCATAGGCATCCTCGGTACGAGCCAAGTATGCACGTGCTGCATCTCTCGGTTACATGTGCAACTCTTGAGCAATCATTGCCATTGCATGATCCATATAAGATTCAGCTTTCTTGGCCTTCAAACGGTAATGTACCAATGGATCCTCGCGGCGGTAGAGGTTCAATTCTTCTTGTTCTGCATGGAGAAGAGCCTGCATACGAGTAAGTTCAGCCCTCAAGACTATGGACTCTTCTTCCTGCATCTTCTCTTTGCCACCGAAAGGGTGTCCCACATATTCATGTTCCCTATTGTGCACCACATGAGTTTGCTCATCTTGTAAAGCATTGGAAGCATGCATTTCATTGTCCCTGCCTCTTGTGTTAGCATCTCCAACATTCATTGTATGGTTGTCCAAAATGTTCTAATTGTAGAGATAGCTAGTGTTCACGGTGATCGTCTCTCACGATAGAAGTGAAAGAGAGCCGTATGCTCTGATACCAATGTAACTTGGTTGAACACAATGCTAATCAATACACTTAAATACACTAAGATTTGATGGACACTTGCTCAAATACAAGAAGTAAATTGCTGAATTGACAAGAGACACACAATGAGCCGAAACGGTTGACCCCTCCCCCAAATAAAGTATATTGATCTTGGGAGAATCAAGTACATAGTGTCATGGGCATTTCTTACCAGATTTCTATACCAATGCATATGAATACAATATTGCAAACAAGTGGTTGTCGTTGTAGACTTGCAATCCACACTACCCTCTCAAGTGCCCATGTTCCCTACCATCTGCTCTCTATTGTTCCACCAACACATGGTAGCAACAATCTGCAAGAGAGCACGTAGGACAAGAGAACACTACACAGGGTATGTGATCTTGTAATCCGGTTCCTCCCTCCTGCTACTTGCTTCCATATTTAAGTGTAAAAGCTTACCAATAGCAAGTAGAGTCGATGACAGCAGAAGTCTTCGCGATGGAAGTTCTTGGAGTGTTGAGATCTTCGATTTGTCGCCTTTCTTCACGACAAAAGTCTTCAAGAGGATGAAGGGAACCTTGGGAAAGCTTCCCCTATGGTTTAGGTTGAGAAAGGAGGGCTGAAATTAGGGTTTTCAGCAAAAAGATCAGAAATTACAAGAGAGTGATTAGCATCCGGAATCACTTCTGGAAGCTTGAAAATCACCTTAGCAAGCTTGGAAATGGAGTTGGGAAGGAGAATGTGCAGAAAATGCAGCCCAACAACCCTCATGAACGAGGCGCCAATCTCTAGAGAGAGGAGGAGGAGAGAGGTGGTGAGTTGTCCAGGGTAGGTGGCAGACAAGTGCTTTGTGGAGCAAGCTAGAGTGGACACATGGCTGGTTACTCCCTTTGTACAAAGGGGATAAGGTCTAGGCGGTGGACATTGGGTTATGTCCACCTTGGGACATCAGTGTGTGTGAACACCGGGCTGGTCATAATTTATAAGTGAGTTTTGGTCACCCAAAACTTAATGAAGTGTGTACACACTCACTTATAAATTAGTGCTAACTCCTAAGGCTAGGTTTATGACCAATACTTACCATCTGTCACATGCCACATAACCATGTCATCAGAGAGTTTCACACGCACGGTTCACAGGCGGGCGTGTCCCCTTACCCGAAACTACACATTGGTCAAGCAAACATGAAAACAGCATGCAATTTCAATTGCAAGCAAGCACATAAAGATGCTATGCAATGCGGCATTGGTATGGACAATCCCCGTTCATGAGACTATACCAAAATAGACGTGCTCCAGGCAAGTACACGAGGTACCAGACCCAATGGAACACCAATCCACCAAGCATTTCCGGGCATGTACACGGAGGCACAAGTCCCAACGGAAAGCCAAGTCCACAGTATCACATGAGTGGCATCAATCCCCGGCATATACAACTGCCATGGACACCAGTCCAATGTACATACATGATAAGAAAGCACGGGTGGACCAATTGGGTGGCCAAATGGTGATAGTAGGCACCGACTCTGATACCATGTTGAAGTTCATGGTAGAGCTACAGCTATGGAGGGTCGAAGAGGTACATGACTATGGAGTGTAAACAGTAAACAGTAAAGGAGAGAGAGTTAGAGAGAGAAAAAAGCTCTTAGAGAGAGTGAAGTACACGATTGAATGATGTGACTGTTTGCTCTATTGATTCAATGAAGTGCAAGTACCTTTATAGGTTGAAAAGGTTGACCTTCTGACATCACTACTTATGCCAAAGTACACAAATATCTAGATATTATACCCCTCTAAGAGGTGGTTCACACACAAACACTACCACACTCATAAGAGTGGGTTCACACATAGGTAAGACCTTGATTCCCGACATTCAAGGACCGAACCTCTCGTGCATTGACAGATTTTATGTGGATGAGTGGGTGTGCAACAAAGGAGGTTTGATTGGTATTGTTGCAAGCACTCTCACCATTTGGTCCCTTCACCAATCTTCATCACTGTTTTGGAGCAAGCACACCCACAGAACCACGGTGAGAACGGGATTTTGCGAAGAAAGCTAAAGCATTCACTGGCAAAGTTTGGCCTGAAAGATGGCAATACAGCATGAGTAACATGGGAATTTAATCGTTAGAGTGACTTATAAGATTTATAAGTCAGTGTGTTCACACATTATTAAAGCTGGCTAGACATGTTATTATTATTGGGCATGTACAAGAGGACAAAAGGAGGCGCCTAGCTAAAACTTGGGGAGCAAGTTTGGGAAAAGCATAAAAGCAGATATTTTTGGCAACCAAGCCGCTTTAGGCATAAAAGGGAAAAAAGCACATTTCAAAAGGGGTGCTGGTCGACTCTATTTAAAAGCAAGGAGGGTTGTTATTGATCATCATGCGCTTGAAGAGATTTAGCCGACTGCAACTGTTTTTCTCTCCTCTCAGAGCTGGCCGTACGCAGCTGTCCCGTGGTCATACAATGTGCAGTTGTTGTTGTTCTCTCTCCTGCTCCTCGCAGTCCTGGCAGAAGCTGTTTGCTTATCTCTTTCTTGCACTATTGGTGACCTGACAACAGTGCAACAGCGGTACGTCAGCCATACAGCAGAGCAGAACCGCCACACAGCTTCCGTACAGTCAGCGACATGTGAGGTTTTTCAGCTGGTGATTTTCTCACAAATCTGGCCATACAACTGACAATGTTTGGGGTTGATTTGGTATCTGTTCTGGGATCGTATTGGAGTTGTTCTTTTATCTTGGCTCTGGATTGAGACCTGGGCAAGAGCCTTGCTGATGCTTTGTGGAAAATCCGGTGCTATATGCACCCGCACCTTGAGTTCTTGTAAAAGCTTCTCTACTGAATAAAGAAGTTCCTACGGGGGGCCGGCCGTTCCGGCTCAATGTGGCGTCTTTATATTATTGTGGCTTCCTACTGTGTTTCATACTCTATTCGGTATATTTGAAGTGTTTGTCTATTGTTCCGGGTCCCCGATCGATTACAGGCACCACATTATCACACCACTCGTCAATTGTCTTGCTTTTGGAGGACACATGGAGACTAGAGCATCAGCAGAGCGTCCGCATCCCTCATTACTCCCAATACCCAAAGATTGCCAGAAGAGTCGAGGAGATTTGAGAGTCCCTTGCTTTTAGGCTAGGAGAGGTGGCCCCCACACTCGACTATGGATTGCAGGAGATTGGCACACTTTTACAAAGCGCAGCGCAGGATAGAATCACCATGTTCAGAGAGCGAGAAAAGTGTCTCCGCAAGGGCCTTGCATCCCTCCAGCAACTACACGAGCAGACCTCAAACAGTCCGTGGGTGGAGTCCTTATTGAAAACCACCTACACGGAGATTCGATCGATCAAGGAGAGGAGGGTGGATTATCCATACCATGCCATTGCCTCATTTTAGATTGAGCGTGGGGACACGGTTCTAAACACTATGGATCTCAATAGAAACAACATCTCTTTTGAAAGGTTCTCTGGCACAAACTTTTTATCGTGGCAAACAACAGTCGAGCTCTTGCTCACGTGAGATAGAGTAGTGAGTGTTGTCAATGGCATAGAAGAGAAGCCTGAAGGTGCAACTACAACGTCTATAGTGTGAGTCTAGACAGAAAAGAATGATCGAGCACTCGCTCACATCCGTCTAGGACTTGCCGACAATCTTATTCATCACGTCGACTTTGACAAAAGCGTCAATCAGGTATGGGAAAAGCTCGAAAATCTATTCAGGAATAAGATTAGCACTTCAAAAGTGTTCCTCAAGCAAAAGCATTATGGTTTGAAAATAAAAGAACATCGCACATTCCAAGATCACCTCAGCTCCATTGGTTCCCTCTTACAACGACTAGTTGCTTCCAACATTGATGATGATGACAAGAAAGCGGTACTCTTCTCTAGCTTGGAAGAGATGGAAAGGTACAAGGAGGTGATGTCTTCACTTCGGGTATCTAGAGAGATGCCATATGAAGGCATCGTGGCTATCCTCATTGATGAGGATCATCGACTTCGAGAGCAAGTTTCTCTCAGTCCTAAAGAGAAAGGGCTACATGTCCAAAATGAAGGGTAGACCGAAGGGAAAAACAATCAAGTGCACATTCTACAAGAAGCTTGGACACAAAAGAATGATGCTACAAGTGGATGGCAAAAGAGCAGGATCAAAATCTTGCCAACCTAGAGGCAAAAGAGAAAGATGAAGAGTTTGGAGATGCTCCAGAAACCTCTACTCTAGTACCTGAGCGTTCACTTCCACATTCTCTGATCCCTCACTCTCCAAGGTAGATGACGGATGGACTTTTTGAAGAATCTTTAAGTTTGAGTCAAGGGTTCTGTGCTCGGGATGCCCCTTGAAGTTGGAATTAATAAACCTTGTGTGTGTTTTCTCTCTTATATGTTTGTAACGCCCTATTTTATAAAAGGCTCCATTCCTATGTTATCCCTCTTTTGAGTCGTGGGGGAGGGGGGAGGGAGGGGGGAGAGTAAACTTTGGAAACTATAACTTATGTGTAGTCAAGATCCATTTGCAAGCTCGAATGTGATCTATTGTATCACTTCATGTATGGCCTCTATGATCTTGCATCACGTGGTGCCAATGAGCCCAAATCACCTTAAGTATGAAGGCTATTCCTCATAACACCACCCTAACTCCAAAGGGGGGATTGTTGGGTATTCAGAGTTTCTTGGGTGTGAACACTCCCTATGAGTATTAGTGGCTGTGAATGCCTCTTAGAGGTGAAAATATATATAAGTGTGTTGTGTGAACAAGGGCTTACAGCCACTAGAATGTTTTTCAGTGTAAGCAGTGATGTCATTGGTTTAGTCAAGTGTCATTGCCCCATGAGTAGAGTGTTGAGAAAAAGATTAGGCATTCAGCCTATAAAAGCTTTGTACCTTGTGAGCTTAAAAACATCAATACAAACATTACATTGTACAGTGCAATAATCTGCTTTCAGTTTGTTACATTTCGCACTCTCTCTCTCTTCTACACACACACTATGGATATCCATGACCTCCATAGCCTATAAAAGCATTGTACCTTGTGAACTTAAAAACATAAATACAAAAATTACATTGTACGGTGCAATAATCTGCCTTCAGTTTGTTACATCTCACACTTTCTGCACATACACTATGGATGTCCATGACCTCCACAGCTGATGGTCTGCTAAACCTAAGGCCAACAGTTCTATGTCTATATTTCAGCCTACTGGCTGGTTTTTCATATAACTAATAGAAGGATCTTTTTCTCGGAAAAACAAAAGATGATCATTGGATGCGTGCCATGCAGGATAAGTATGACTCAATCCTTAAGAATGACACTTGGTATTTGGCTGATTTGCCTCATGGCAAGAAAGCCATTGAAACAAAGTGGGTTTACAAGCTAAAGAGAAAGGCAGATGCTAGTGTTCACCACTACAAGGCTAGGCTTGTTGCATGGGTAATGCTTAGCAGAAGGGCACTGACTATGATGAAACCTTTTCTCCCACATCACGTATAACTACACCATTATGTGTAGCATTGTATTGGCAGCACACCTATTAGGATTCGCGGCTCAGTGTGAACACCCTCTTATGAGAGGATAGGATAAAGTGTGCCATGTGTCATCAGTATGTGTGTGTGATTTATATGGGTCAAAAGATAAGGCTATTAGCCTACAAAAGCATGTACTTGTGCGTTCATAATCAATCAATCAACCCTCATTGAGTCGGGCAATACTTTCTCACTTGAGCTTTATCATATTGATAATCGCACACTCATCAAGCTTGATGACAAATTGAAGTACACCTCCTGTCTCCTCAAATGTAATATCATAGAACTCCACCATTGTCTTTTGCAAGAGCTCCAAGTCCATGAATATATTGTTGTGTTCATTGAAGAATATGCTTCCACCTTTCTTCTCTTTCTACAGATGCCATAGTTCTCTCTCTCTCTCTCTCTCTCTCTCTCTCTCTCTCTCTCTCGTATTTGTCTCTCTCACCTTGTGCACAGCTCGTGACCACCATGTAATCCGTACATGGTATCAGAGCCGGTTAATCACTTAATGCCATCACCCCTCTCACCATATGCTAAGCAATTGTCACCTCCCCAGTGTGCACTTCCTTGAATCATTGCACCTCTGAGGGTGCCACTGCCCACAAAGATGTCCACCGGTTGCGCTCCGCCCGCTTGCGGTGCTGGTGCTTGGGTCACCACCTCTGCCCGTGCCGCCCCACCACAATAGGTGGCTGTAGTGGCTTGGGGTCCTCCACCCGCCAGCAGAGGCGCTCCAGTGGCCATAACACCAGCTCCGCTGTCCCTCATGCATCTCCACCCGCCTAGTGCTGGCTGCCCCCTGCCCATCCGCCACCTTGTACATCTCTCACAGCAGTTCTCCTGGTGCGCCTCTATTCACTGCTCGTCACTGCCCAGCACCTGCCGACTGTAGCTGCTCATCGTCGACGCCCAGCACCTGCCAACTGTAGCTGCTCGTCGTCGACGCCCAGCACCTGTCGCTTGTACCTGCTCATCGTCGCCTCCAGCGCTTGCACATCCCGACTGTAGGTTGCAGGAGATTGTAAATCTGTCCACCCGTGGACCTGTTACAACAATGAGGGTTGTGGCCCCCAAGGAGGCTAGAAGACAACAAGAGCTGGATGTCCACTTCTGAAAAGAGCACTCGAGGGAGGCCTTTCTAGGGTAAGATGGAGAAGCTACCATGCAGTCTTCTAAGGGGAGATTTTGGGGGGAAAGACGGTAAGCACCAGAAGGGTGAAGGAAAAGAAAGAGGGAAAGAGAGGAGGGGGCAAGGTGGGCACTCCAAGGCGATGCAGCAGAGACAATGGGCAGAGAGGAAAGTGAGTGACGGGGGAGGAGGCAGCGAGCAGGAGGAGGAATGAGGACGTGCACGGAACAGGATGGCAGAAGCAGATGCACAAAGTGCTCGCCGGCAGGTGAGGAAGGGGCTGGGAGCAAGTGATGAGGGAAGGGGGCGTACAGGGCCAGCACGAGAAAAGGTTGCCATCTCTACTTGAGTCACCCTTGGCTCACAAGGTTTTCTCAGCTGGAGTCGTGGACACTCCAGATGAGCAAATGCACGTCTTCGAGTAGGACCACTCAGCACTAGGCTGACTGATTGGTTGCCTTCGCAGTGATATTTTCAACTCACCTTCTTCATTTTCCTCTCTTCATAATCCATTTCGCTTCTTTCTCCTCTTTTTCCTTTTTATTCTTCCTTCTCTCTCTCTCTCCTTTCTTCTCTTCCTTATCTTATCTTCCTCTTTCCTTCTCTTCTCTTCTAACTTCTCCAATGTATTGCCTTGGAGATTCACTCAAATTTTCAAAACTCAAATCACATGTATCTTTTACTCACTAAAATGTGGTATCTCAAAACTTTATATAAATTTAATGTTTTTAGGACCTCATGGTTCTTTCCTCAAGAAACCAAACATTTGGACACGACCTCAAAAACCTCTAAACACTTCTTGTGATCATGGGGCAATCAAACGCAAGCCCAAGTCCAACAAACACCAGGGCCCAATATCCCTTATAGGGATGAAGAAGACAAGTGCAACAAGCATTTCCTGAACTTCCCATAGGCATAATAGGCCACTTTTTTACCCTGTGCCTGATTGCACTGGTGATCCAATGTGGTTGTGATGAGACATGAGCAAGTTCTGAATTGTGCTCTCTTCCTTGTCGAGTTTTGAGATAAAGTGAACTTTCTCAGTTCATAAGCTTGCAGCTCCTTTCCTTGCATTGTGCACCTGCGCAAAGCGCCTTGACCCCATTCTTCTGCATGGGCCCCACAGGCTGCTCCCCATTCATGATGTTTCATAAGCACCCAGCAGCCCTCATTTTCCCTGCCATCAGATAATTGCATCCCAGCAGCCTTTTTCTTTTGTTTCTGCCCTGTTTCTTTGTTTGGTTGTACAGAGCATGCTTGCTGCCCTTCTCTTTGTTTTATCCCTAGATTCCCAAAAATAAAATTTGACAATCGATAATCAAGTTATTAAATTCGTCTTTCCTACATTTGAAATACGGAAGCCTCTTTGCATTCAAACAACCCCCCCCCCCCCCCCCCCCGGCGGCGCGCGCGCGCGCGGAGAAAGAAAAAACCTTACATGAAAGAAGCTCTCATTGCTCCTTTTCTGAGACAGAACTAACCACGAAAAGAAGTGGCTCGACTGAGTGCCCTTGTAATCATAAATAATCATGCTCATAGCAAGTGCAAGTGTTATTTAAAAAGCCATACATGCAAACCTTTGTTTCCTCAACGACCCTGCTTCTAGGGAACAGAAAAATACCAGCCCAATGGAAAACCTCATAAGATCCAGCCAGATCCAAAAATTCAAGCCTAATCTATATCGTATTAAGAGAAAAGTTCTCCAGTTCAGCAACCCAAAGACGCTCGGGAGTTTTTAAAAAATTAGTCCCAACAAGAATCAACATGTACATACCGTTCGAAGTTACAAGCACATTCATGAACTTCACATGATATCATTTACTGTACAGGTTCTACGTTATGAAAATGCTTCATCGAAAACTTACGTAGATTTGAAAGGAGCACTACAAGCTCCAATAGGAGTCGCAAATGCAACATCTTGAAATGGACCTGCCATTTTCCCACGTGGGAACCACCCAAGATCTCCACCTTTCTTTCCGGATGGACACTCAGAATACTCTGTTGCCACCTGTAATTAAGGGTTTGATTAACTCTCTCTCTCTCTCTCTCTCTCTCTCTCTCTCTCTCTAATGTATGCAGCGCCCTTCTAGGCACCAGATTTATCCCCGTCAGATTGGCAGTGCATAGAGTCCTCAGATCATGATGTTATCATAGAGTCCTCAGATCATGATGTTATCATGGATGATACGCAGCAAACCATCTGTCCCCCACCAGATCATCCAAGCAAAGTTTGTTTTGGCTCCTATGTTGATGGAGGCCCTGTTCCAGACAATCACTTATATACAGAGGGTGAGGGAGATGGATCCACTTCAACTCCCCCGACTTGCACTACAGTCATCACAGCAGATAGCAGCCAGAAAAGAGCATTCATCCTAGTATGGCATAGCTTAGGTTACTTTCCATGAAGCACCTCTGCTCACCGAAGATGCATGGGGGACTTAATATTCTCAATATCCAAGGGGAAAATGATGCTTGAGTTCATGCAAGGTGATCAGCCCTGGGCTGTCATGATGCGCCATTTGCTCTCACATTTGATTGCTGATGCCTTTGGCCACTGGCGGCCAACTCAGTGGGATTTCCTTCTTGGACACATTGATGGCAAAGTTAAGGGATGCCCTTTTGTGACCCGTATGCTTTCTGACTGGAAACACATTCTCTCTCATCTTAAATGGACTGGACGGGACACTCTTGATGGGAACTCTTTGCGTGCTGAGAGCTTGCATTGGTCGAAGGTGTTTGCACTTCCATTGGCTTTGCACGCAGGAGCCCAGACGTTCATATTTTATTCAGTCAAAAGGGATCCATATTGTGAGTGATGTGCTTGATGATGCAGGAAACGCATTGTCATT
Organism: Cibotium barometz; assembly: GCF_041138505.1. Classification (NCBI taxonomy): domain Eukaryota; kingdom Viridiplantae; phylum Streptophyta; class Polypodiopsida; order Cyatheales; family Cibotiaceae; genus Cibotium; species Cibotium barometz. The sequence continues at coordinate 26,787,049 of NC_141055.1, read as the reverse complement.
TCCAGCAGCAGTCAGACAGTTTGGATTGGGCCTGCACTATCGCTCCCTTTAGCATGCACTTTCACAGATGCTCCAGGACTTTCAGCTGATACCCCGTCTTGAGCTTACGCATCGCCTCAAGGACTCGGCCCTCTACTCTGATGATCCGGGCTGCCATCCATTGCTGTTGGCGGATGCTTCGGTAGCCAAGTTGTTGTATAAGGTTTTGCTGCCACCCCCTTGGATTTCCGATCATGCAAATCGCATTTGATCTATGACTCGTGATGCATGTTGGTGGTGAAGAAGATTGCAGCATCTCTGGGCTTGCAAACTGTCGCTTCGCCAACGAGTTTTCTTATGGCGGGTCATGCTTGGGGTTTTCCCAGTTGGACAGGTTTTGGCACGCAGACACATTGGTCCATCAACTTGTCACAGATGTATGGCCCCGCGGGAGTACATGGCGCTATGATCTTTTTTTCACTTGGATTCGCTACTGGGCTCTTTGGACCCTATGGAAAGACAGAAACCATAGAGTATTTGATGATCCGCCTCCAGCTAAATACCACTTCTTTTGGGTGTGTGTGCATGCCCGTGATCTGGATTACCCTGCATACTTGTCATACATTGCTATGTTTTGACGTTGTAGCTGCTCGTCCTCTTTCTGTGGACTGCTTACTGTAACATAAATATAAATAGACTTCACAAGTGTGTGTGTGTGTGTGTGTGTGTGTGTGTGTGTGTGGAGGACGAGATATAACATGTCTAGTTCGCTTGATCACATTGTACATGCAGGACTCACCTGGTACATGGGTCCTGTTCTTTGGGTAGCTAGTTTTTTTTACCCCTTTTATGTTTTGTTGGAACTTGGCATACAGTTACCTGCAGATCGCGTCTGTTACTATTGGTCTCACAGACCTTTTGGATATTTCATAGACGTAAAGAAAATCTTTCTTTCTGTCTTTCTCCCCGCCTATAAGAAGTAAAACGTACGCATTGATACAACGATGTGCACAAAGGCCTGAAATGGTAACTTGACATGGTTTTATTTAAGCTATCATTGTAAAACACCATTTGAATTCGGAGAGCCAGATGCATAGAGGCTTAAAAGCGTATTCAGATATATGATGAGTGATATTGTTAACACTCTTATGGCCACATGGACTCTTATAGAGGGGCCATCTAGATCTGCGCAGGCAAAGCGCGCAATGTTTACGAGAGAGTGGGATCATGGTGTTTTCTTCTCTTTGACTCCATAAACTCTGGGACAAGGTTTTACTTTTCATTTTCCGGCTTTTAGCCTTCATTTTGTATTGTTTGATTCAAACTTAATAGAAGTCTCTTTCTTGCCAAAAAAAAAAAAACAATTTGAATTGCTAAAAGAGATTTAAGTTAGGAATTACCTTTGCAAACTCTGTTGGGGGTACTTTGTCACCATTGTTTAACCATCCATCTTGTAGCTTTTTGTATGCTTCATTTATTTTGCCTTGCTTTTCACATAAAATATGCCTTGCTAAAGATTGAGGCCACATGAAAAGAAAAGTTTCAAAAAACTTTAAAAGCACTCACTCTCTCTCTCTCTCTCTCTCTCTCTCTCTCTCTCTCACACACACACACACACACTTTTTTTGGTAATATCCAGTGCAGTATATTTATATGCTCATAAATTTACAAGATGGGAAGTCTCCGAAGCGGAGAGTATCCCAAATGTCAGAAACATAAAGAGAAAAGCTCTAAACAAGAAGCATCCATATCACCCTCATGGCAGGCATCATATAAGGATTGCCACAATGAGGCTCTGAAGGATTCATATGACTGGTGATTCTGCCGACCCAAGTATGCCAAATTATGCTCACTCCAAATTGTCCAAAGAGCCCAATATCTCACCCAAGAGAGAAATAGTGAGTATTGGGACAAGGACCGCATATATCTGCCAAAAAGCCAGAAATGTTTCCCAAATCCGTGACTAGGGAAACGGAGCCGAAGAAAATCTGAAATTCTCCTGAGGAGGATCCTGGAACAAGGGCAGTGCCAAAGCAAATGAAGAACAGTCTCTGAGGGAGCCTGACATCTTAGACATGTGGAAGGTGCAATGTGACGTTTAGCAAGTATGACCCCCACTGACAATGTGCCTGTCAAACATCTCCAAAGAAAAAGTCTTTGTTTCAATGGCATTTTACACTTCCACAACATCCGGAGATTCTTCTGCCACCATGAGAGGGGCTTCCTTATATGCCACAGAGAATTAGCATGTTGATGAATCCATGGGGCAGGCTGAAGAAGCCTGTTGATTTATTGCATCCCTTTTTACCTATTCCACCCGTGGCTGACACAGACAGGCTTATGGATTGGCAATTGCAGCCATCTACTACATGCATTCATCCTATTCCCCTTCCTGCCTTAACCTCCATCAAAGCCTCTCTCTCTCTATCTCTCTCTCTCTCACACACACACCCCCCCCCCCCCAGGGAGATAGCTATGTTTATGTTTTGTTTCTGTTTTATTTTCCATTCCATGATGAGATATGCCATGGACATTATTGTATCACTTTGGTCTCATAGGCCCATTGGGTCATTAGAGAGAGATACACCACCATCTTCAGTGCACATCCCTTACTCCACCAGATCATGGAGTCCGCAGACCAGCGCAGATTCGGCCAGTTCTTGCTAGAGAGACAGCGCCACAGAGACACTGCTATGAACTCATACCACAGGGAGAGGTGGGCGACAGCTCCAGCTCACTGATTTCTTCCAGAGATCTATCCCAATGCCTACCCTAAGAGAAAGAGGGGGTTACACTTCAGCGCGCTACAGACCTTCGAGCCAGACGGAGACCGAGAGCACCAGGCTACCAGACTCCCAGACTACATCAGAGGGAGATCACAGAGATACGGGCTCGACATCAGCACCATATCCAGGAGCGGCTCGCTCACTTACACTCACACCCGGAGATCATGCTCCGAGGGATTTTTGCCTCGCCATCGCATATTACACCCCATTATGGTACTGGTTGGAGCTAGACAGATCTGCATTGCATTCTTGTATACCCTATGCATATAGGTTGCATACTGAGCCTCTGGCAGTAGTGCTCCATCCATCACACCCTCCCACTTGCTCAGTACTTTCATAGTTTATTTCATGTTCATTTTGTCCTTTTTTTTTGGACATCCAGAGGACATTGACAGTTGTACATTGATTTGTCTCATAGGTCGAGTTTGGCCTCTAGTAGACGTTAATACAGCTTTCTCTCTCTCTCTCAGACATTGTATCAGATCCACCACGATGTAACTTTTGGTCTGATAGGTCATTATGGCCTTTTGAAGACGTTAATATAACATTTCATTTCATTTCTCTCTCCCTCTCTCTCTCATTTCATTTTATTTCATTTCTCTCTCTCCCCCCCGCTGCCTGCCTACCTATGCCCCCCCTTCACTGCCTGTCGACCTGCGCCCCCCTTCACTCTCTCTCCCGCTGCCTGCCTGCCCTTCACCCCCCCCCTTCGCTGCCTGTCTACCTGCGCCCCCCTTCGCTCTCTCTCCCGCAGCCTGCCTCCGCCTCCTCGTCCTCCCTTTTCCCACCCACCTGCGCCCCCCTTCGCTCTCTCTCCCACTGCCTGCCTCCGCCTCCTCGTCCCCCCTTCGCTCTCTCTCCCGCTGCCTGCCTGCCCTTCGCCCCCCCCCCCCCCCCTTCGCTGCCTGTCTACCTGCGCCCCCCTTCGCTCTCTCTCCCGCTGCCTGCCTCCGCCTCCTCGTACTCCCTTTTCCCACGCACCCTTCCTCAGGCCCCCAAGGCAGCAACATAACTCTCTCTCTCTCTGCTGAATCTCCTCTATTTCCCTTTCCCCTACATGACTTGAAACCCCCCCCCTCCCTGTTGCTGCTGTTTCGCGCTGGTGTCATGGATTAATTTTCAGTCCATTGGCTGGGGGAAGTTCTGCAAAAAGTCATGGCCAAGACCGGGTTTAAAGAGGAGCTCGTGAAGGTGGAGGACAAGCTCAGGCCCCCAAGGCAGCAACATAACTCTCTCTCTCTCTCTGCTGAATCTCCTCTCTTTCCCTTTCCCCTACATGACTTGAAACCCCCCCCTCCCTGTTGCTGCTGTTTCACGCTAGTGTCATGGATTAATTTTCAGTCCATTGGCTGTGGGAAGTTCTGCAAAAAGTCATGGCCAAGACCGGGTTTAAAGAGGAGCTCGTGAAGGTGGAGGACAAGCTCGGCACAATTATCAAAGAAAACAAGAAGATGGTCGACTCTTCTGTTACCGCAATCATAAACCGCCTCTCCAAACTCGAGAAGGGATTTGACAAAATCCAAGAGCTCAAAGAGAGATCTTCCAAGTAGCTGAGATTTCAGCCTTAAAGGAGGAACTAGTGGAGGCCAAATTGCATGCTAAAAGTCAAGCAGCTGAAATCTCAGCCCTCAAAAAGGAGTTGGAAGCCACTTCAAAAAGCAAGCTTGAGGATGGAAAATTTCAGCCTTCCTTTATTGAAGAGCTGAATACCATCAAGGAACAAATGAGGATCATTCGAGAGGAGGAGGAGCAACATAAAGAGAAGACATCTTCATGGGTGGAGGTGATCACAAAGACACAAAAGAAGATGGACGAGGCGGAGAAATGGATCGAGGTCGCCAAGAAAGGGAAAGGTAAAGAATCGCCACCCATCCCCACTCCCACCATCATCAACATGACCCTTGAAGAGGAGCAAAGGAGGAAGACCCGGGCCTTACATGTACGAGTGTCCGGTCTAAAAGACCGTGATGATGCGGAAGGGGAAACCAAGGAGCTCTTCTCTATGATGGGCATTGAAGCCACGCACACAAAGACATGGAGAGTGGGAAAGAAGAGAGAAGGTAGTTGCGAATCTTCTAAGGAGAGAGCACTTATCATTCGTTTTCCCTCCATGGAAGCGAAGAAGGACTTCTTGAAGAGACGTCCTGCACTCAAGAAGACAGGAATATTTCTTGGAGATGACCTCACACTCTCGCAACTTGCCCACATGAAAGAAGTTATGCCCGAGATAAGGGCAGCCCGAGAGAAAGGGAAAGTGGCCTTCTATAGAGATGGTAGAGTGGTGATTATGGAGAGGCGCTCTTCATGACGGCGCGAGACCTATGGGACTACACTCAAAGTTGCTACTTGGAATTGTAATGGATCTCTACGCCTTGATGTAGGGGCTTTTGAGGATAGTTTCACTGGGAGGGACATCATCTTCTACTGTGAGACGCATCAGGCTCCTGGACAGTCCATGCCACATGTTAGTGGATATCGATGGGAGACAACTTGTAGACAGGAGACTCGTTCAGATCATAGAGGACGGGGCTCAGGAGGAGTGGCAGTATTGTTTAGAGAGGAGCTACAGCCACTGACACATATAGTCCGCAGAGACGAGCAGGCTAGGTACATGTGGGTTAGACTGAGGGCAGAGACAGGCAGATATCTCTACATTGCTATATGCTATTTTGCTCCTAGTACATCAGTGTATGCATCACCTAGCGGGCAATCTCCCTTTTCTATTTTGGATGATGACATTTGGGAGTTCTCCAGGGATGGTGACATCATTCTCCTGGGGGACTTCAATGCCAGGACCAACCATAACCAGACAGTATTTTATGATACCTCAGAGGAGATGTTGAGGGAGCTTGATGTCAGGGATATGGGCCTATCTAGACTCTCACAGGATGAGGAACATACAGTGTATGGGCGGTATTTGATAGACATGGGGACTGCACATGGATTGGCCATCCTGAATGGCCTACAGAGATTCCCGACATCGGGCGGTTTCACTAGCTTTCCACATCAGCATGGTGCTAGAACAGTGGACTATATTATGGCTCAGCCCAGTCTCATTCCCTCTTTTCAGGATTTTATGGTAGGCACTAGGCCGGTTGGAATAGCACTGGATCATGCTATCTTGTCCTTCACTCTCACATTTCAGTTCAGCACCGCTCCATTGGGACATGTCTCCACACACACTCGTTATACCTTTACGAGGGAGACTGACACCGTGTACACGGATGAGATATACCGACGCTTATGTGCCGAGGAGCCGGGACGGCCATTAGATGAGCTCACTCAGATATTGATAGAGACGCTTCATGCTGCAGCATCAGAGGCATATCCCCATAGTCAGCCTACACGGAGACGATCTGGGAACGTGCCCCTGAACAATTGGTATGATGAGGAGTGTAGAGAGATGAAGATCAGATTACAGAGAGAGGTGCTCATGGGTGTTACCACTCACAGACAGTCACGGATTACCTTCCGGCACCAAGTGCGACGGAAGAAGAGGGCTTATCTTGCTCAATTAGAGAGGGATTTGTATCAGTTATTTATGAGTCAGGACTCAGGCGAGGCATGGAGACTATTCCATGAGCATTCACCATCACCAGCCATTACCTCCACAGAGTTTGGGGTGAGTATGCAGCATCCCTGTACACAGCACCAACCAGGATAGCCGCCCCTGCCAGACCCATCGGAGCCATGCCCAAAGACATGTGCTTTCTTTACTGGCTGCTGAGATGGTAAGGAAAGCTATTGACAAGATGAGGACGGGGAGAGCATATGATCATGATGGTTTGGTAGCAGAGCACTTTATTCATGCCAGAGATATGCTTGCAGAGCTTATTGCTATGATGTTTAACCGAGCCATGTGTGAGGGTTTTCCTGAGACTTGGAATATGTCCACGATTGTGCCTATCTTCAAGTCAAGGGATCCCATGCTTCTTGGGAATTATCGTACCATCATGATTGGTCACACATTGGCTAGATTATATGCATCTATTCTTGAGCAGGAGTTGAGTAGATGGGCAGAGAGAGAGGGCACCAACTGTCGTGAAGACTCCAGGGCTAAGCGAGCATATCTGTCTCTAGGGAGAGCCCAAGTGCTATGTATAAAGGAGACTGATCGAGTGAGTGCCTCTACTACCAATGGGGGGGCAGCCATCTCTGCACGGATAATATCATGTGGTACGGAGGCCTTGGCCCTAATCATCCGGGAAATCATAGAAACCAAGGGCCTCTCCATACGTCTCCATCCATCAGTGCTACTAGCTCGGCTGTGGTGATCCACTAAGGGTCCCCATATCTCCACTCCATACTGCATGGCTGAAGTGACCAAAGTGTCAAAGAGCGAGAGCTTTGTTCGAGGTTCCTGAAATTGAACCTGCGAACACATCCTCTCTAGTCTCCGCAATGCTGCATAAGCTCTGGTCAATCTGGTCTCCGCTGCTCTCCTCAAGGAAAATAGTGGGCCACTAAAAACCACACCAAGGTAAGTATATGCATCTGTATACTCCACTGTCCCCTGACCATATGTAAAGGTGGGTACTGACCTCCTAACCCACCGTGCTGTGGTGTTAAACACCATCACCTTGGTTTTACCAAGGTTAACAGACAATCCATTGTCCTGTGCAAACGTGTGCAATGCATCCAAATGACGCTGCATCCCTTCTGGAGAATCTGAGATCAGCACAATATCATCAGCATACAATAACAACGGAATCCATGTCCTTGCTAGCTGTGCTCCTCTGTCACCCTCCTGCTCTACATAGTCCGAAACCTCATCCACAGACATCCCAAATAAGGTGGGAGAAAGGGGGCAGCCCTGTTTCACCCCAATAGTGGAGTGAACCATCTCAGATATACCCTGAGTAGTACGTACCTGCCCCACAACTGTCCTGTATAAAGCCATGATTCCCCAAATCAGCTCTGTGGGCACTCCCATCTCCTGTAGTCTGCGCATCAGTCTGGCTCTCGGTACTATGTCAAAAGCTTTGCGGAAATCCACAAAGCAACAATAAATCCTCCTACCATATAATTTGCCCTCCTCAATAATAGCTCTAAGTGTCAAGATATGATCAAGAGTGGAGAAACCTCCCCTGAACCCTGCCTGCCCTGATGCACGTACATCACAGGGAGATGGATCATGTTGGTATGCACAGATGACAGCTTGGTTCCAGCTGCATGGCTTTAGTATGGACAGGCTACCTCCATTTCAGTACTCCTTGGATGCACCCTCCCTCTCTCTCACACGGGCAGAGATTACAAGACTCATCAGGCAGGACTTGATTCAGCTGGACACTAGGACTTGATTCAGCTGGACACTAGGAGGACATACAGCCAACACACGAGCTTGGTACGAAGATGGCTTTCTATAGAGATCATCTTCTCCAGCTCACGCAGGATGGGTTTGTGATTAGACCAAGCTACATGGATACTCATCTTTCTCATGGGGTACGGTGTGCTATTGGTCAGATGCGCACATCCTCACACCAGCTCGAGATTGAGACTGGCAGATTCAGAGGAGTACCAGCTGAGGCCACGATTTGTCAGCTGTGCCAGATGGAGCCAGAGACAGAGTTACATTACATATGTCACTATCCAGTATATTATGAGATACGAGGCCGTTTTCACTGCCTGTTTAGAGAGGGTTTCGGACCACTTTCTAGAGTCATGAGATACCAGGATCAGAGATGCCTCGGATTATACTTGATGGAGCTTCGTAGACATAGAGAGGGTCGGATTTGTCAGCTGTGCCAGATAAAGCCAGAGACAGAGTTACATTACATATGTCACTGTCCAGTATATTATGAGATACGAGGCCGTTTTCACTGCCTGTTTAGAGAGGGTTTCGGACCACTTTCTAGAGTCATGAGATACCAGGATCAAAGATGCCTCGGATTATACTTGCTGGAGCTTCGTAGACATAGAGAGGGTCTCTTGAGAGGGAGGGGATCAGAGAGGGAGAGACACCTACAGAGGCAGATTACAGACTTCTTTCGACCAGAGATTGAGCAGTCAGGCCAGCGGGCATTGCAGATAGCCCCAGAGTATAGCCGCACCAGAGGTACACTGAGATTGATCGGGCTATAGAACTGGGGCGGTCCAGGCGCCCCAAGATGAGAGGCCCATCTCAACATCGGCGGAGACAACAGCAGAGGATCAGGACCATACTAGCACGGCATGGGAGACGTCCAGTCAGTACTCACCATGGAGGACATTGAGGATATCCGCCATCGACCGATGAGAGACGTCTTTGGATAGTGATGTATATGATGCTTACCTTTGTTGCTGGAGTCTTCCTCCTAGATGTTATCCATTAGGAGCTCCTAGTACCGTACTCTTCCTCATAGTTGTTTCAGTTTCAGTTACTTGTTTAGTTGTTTTTAGCTTTTCTTACACAGACATTGTATCAGATCCACCAATTGTTGTAACCTTTTTGATCTCATAGGCCTCATCTCTCTCTCTCTCTCTCTCTCTCTCTCTCTCTCTCTCTCTCCCCCCCCCCGCAACACAAACATTAACCCCAACTAAAGGAGATCTTGCAGAGGCACAAAGCCACCGTCCCTTGCCCGGAGGACCTGCAAGGCCTACTACAAGCTCACCCCAAGCTCGATATCCTTGATGGCCCCCTCCCCCTACCGGGGGGTTAGCTCCATTGGTTGTATGATGATGATGGTCCCACTTTGTATCATATGACTCAGATTTGACATTCCCAGCTCATTGCTCTAGTTTTTTGTTCTCTTGTGTACCATGATGAGATTGCACGGACACTATTGTATCACTTTTGGTCTCATGGACCCACTGGGTCTTTGAAGACGCTTAATATGACTCTCTCTCTCTCTCTCTCTCTCTCTCTCTCTCTCTCTCTCTCTCTCTCTCTCTCTCTCGCTCTCTCTCTCGCTCTCTCGCTCTCTCGCTCTCTCTCTCTCAGACCAGGCCACTGACAAAGATACACATGGCAGTATGGAACTGTAATCGTTCACTATGGGTGCAGCCTGGACGACTGGAGCATGTTATGGTGGGGAGAGACATCATACTTCTGACAGAGACACATCAGAGCCCAGAGAGAGGGCTACCTCGAGTAGATGGATTCCAGTGGGAGTCAGCATACAGGAGGACCACATGCCAGGGTACCTCGAGAGGGTCGGGGGGAGTAGCAGTTCTATTCAAACGGGAGCTACAGGGGAGACTGAGAGTGGTAGCACAGGATCCAGAGGCCAGATACATGTGGATCAGCTTACAGCTCTCACAGGACAGGGTTATATACATAGCTCTATGTTACTTTTCTCCATCAGGATCCTCCTATGTCATTACAAAGGACATGCCACAGGAGGAGGAGACAGGAGCCTCGCCATACACTTGTCTGTCAAAGGAGATTATGCATTATTCTACACTAGGGGAAGTATTTCTTACGAGGGACTTCAATGCCCACACACAGAGCAGACAGTGTGAGGTGTATGATTATGATGACATGGAGATCCTCCACCCTGTGGATCCAGAGGAGATAGGGGCTAGTCGGGCATCAGAGGACACTGGACCAGACAGAGGACATTATGGGGACCACTTACTAGAGTTGGGAGCCAGGCATCATCTCGTTATTTATAACAGGATGCTACAGTGCCCGGGATCAGGAGGGCTGACATGCTTCCCAAATGGGGGTCATACACGGACCGGAGGCACGGTGGTAGACTACATTATGGGGTCTTTGGAGGCATCACAGCTTGTCACCTCATTCTCCATTCCACCTCGTCCTATTGGGGCAGATCATACATACTTGGCATTTTCACTAGCCGGATCACCAGTATCACCAGCCCCCCACATACCGACGCCACACACTACCATCTACTTCACACATGACATGGCAGACATATACACTGGCAGAGTAGAGGATGGGCTCCTACTCATGGATCCCCTGGCACCTATGGATACCATTACAGCCCAGCTGGCATCACTCCTACACACGACTGCATTACAGAGCTTCCCACATCGTGTACACTCAGGAGAGCCTGCAAGACCTGGGACTATGCCCCAGAACAGATGGTATGATGACGAGTGCAGAGCCCTATACTCACGGCTCCGCATACAGAGAGCCTTGGGAGCCATCACAGAGCAGGAGTCGAGGAGAGAGATGAGGAGACTTACTCGCCGCAAAAGGCGGGTCTTCGCAGAGATACAGGAGCTAGAGATCTTTCATTTCTTCATGAGTCGAGATAGCCGTGTCTCATGGCGGCACTTCAGAGAGCCCCGAACACCGACACCTATTGCAGACCCACAGACATGGCACATATATGCAGAGGGCCTATACCACGCCCCACAGCAGCCACCTATACCTCAGCCACAGGAGCCTCGACCTACCACAGCTAGCTTCTTTACCCACTCGATGGTACAGGAAGCTATCCGCCGCCTACAGCATGGACGGGCTGCCGACCATATGGGCCTGCAGGGTGAGCATCTCATATATGCAGTAGATTCTTTAGCTCCTTTTCTTGCACACCTGTTTAACAGGGCACTAGCAGAGGGTTTGCCTGCGGAGTGGACGATGCACACCATTGTGCCGATTCACAAAACAGGGGATATGCTCGATCTGAGCAACTACAGGACAGTTATGGTTGGCCACGTGCTAGCCAAACTCTATGGTGCAGTGCTAGAGCAAGAGCTTAGCTTATATGCTGAGCGAGCAAGTTTACGCTCATCAGGGCAGGCAAGCTTCAGGAGAGCTTTCTCTACCACTGACCATGTATTCACTTTGAGATGTATGATTGATCAGGCCAGAGTGAGGAAGAGAAAGCTCTATTGCTGCTTTGTGGATTTCTGCAAGGCATTTGACACAGTACCACGAGAGAGGCTCTTTCAGCGCCTGCAGTCTCTTGGCATACCAGCAGATATGACATGGGGCATCTATGCATTATATGAGCAGGTTTTTGGGCGAGTCAGATGTCCAAGAGGTATGTCCAAGACTATTGCTAGCACCATTGGTGTGAAGCAAGGATGCCCACATTGATGAGGTGGCTGACTTCATTACACGGGGAGGCGGGGATGGAGTTGATTTAGCACGTACCTCAGTACATATTATGCTCTATGCTGATGATATTGTATTAGTGTCTGAGTCTCCAGATGGTCTACAGCAGCATCTACATGCACTCGATGATTTTTGCACACAGAGGGGTCTTGTTGGGGTAAAGGCATTATGCCCACCCTTGTAGTGTGTACAAGCCCATAAGTTATAGTACATAGTACACTTAGTACTTTTAATGTACTAAGTGCACTATGTGTACTAGAGCAAATATACATGTGTGATAGGGGAGTCACACACTCACACTTGATGAGTTGAAAGAATGGCAAATGGGCAATATACAGAGGAGGACAAGCAATCATTAAAGAATTCCGTACCCCACCCCCCCTCAAGAGCAAATCCATCCATGAATGAAATATAGCTATTTTTATTTTGAACCTCAATTTCGAACTAGATGCAATAGAACCCATTGTAATTTAAACTCTTAAGAGTCTTAAGAGTTCATTTTGAGTTATTTTTTTTTCACTTTTATGCCTCTTTGGCATTGATACCCAGAGTGGAATGTAAATGGATGTACCTGATCTGTCCCATAGGTCGGATTCGGCCTCCCGTGGACGTTAATATAACTTTCTTTCTTTCTCTCTCTCTCTCCCTTCTTCTCTCTATGTATGTCTCCCACATGAAACCCTAACTCTCAGCTCCCTTCAACTGGTATCAGAGCCCACTTCGTCCACTGCTACGACTTCTGCTGCTACTTGTAGTCCTGCGTTTATCCCTTGGTTTTCTCACCATTTCGACACCAAACGAAGGAGAAGGTGGGGCTGCATCCACCCGTGGGCGTCCCAGCGGAGAGGCCTCCTCTCCCCCATCGCTGCTTCCAACAGGAGTCCGGACAAGATATCCTTCGGGGACCAACTGCTTGACTATATCGAAGATATTGGACAAGTGCGCCAGCATGGCTGTCTGCACTTAAACAAGCGATGGCGTTACTGTTGCGCGTTCTCTCATGGAGGCAATGAGTCCCCGAGGGGCCCCGATGTGCAGCAGAAGCTGGTGGACATTATACGCCTGGAGACTGGCAAGGTGAGGGTTTCCGACTACATCGACGAGTGCTACAAGCTCTTGGCGGACATCGCTGAGCAGGCCATAGAGGAGTCGGACCGCATCGCTGCTGATGCTTTCAGGGGTCTCGACAAAGCCAACGCTTTTCTAGCGCCGCCTCTTACTACACGTTGCAGCCACCTGGAATCTGCGCCACCTGGAATCTGCCACTTCACTACTGTTCAGTGCTGCTGCAGCTGTCCTCCGCCGCCAAAACTGCCTGGCAGCTGCTGCCTGTACTGTGTGCCGCTACAGTACAGCCTAACAGTTCCACCAACATCGCCGCCCATTGACAGCACCTCCTCCTTCACGAGTCAGCAAATACGAAGACACCCCCCTTCTCTGCCTCAAAAATCAGAAATTTTCAGAGGTATTTGCTTCAATTTTGGGATTTGCATGTCCATTTTCATCAATTGAGCAGGTACAAGTGCCAAATTGCTCAGATTTGAGCACAATTGGCAACAATTGGGTGACATTGGTCACATTCCGAGTCAATTTGCAAGAAATTGGGTGACATTGGTCACATTCCGGGTCAATTTGCAGGAAATTGGATGTCAAAATTTGGGGCTTTTGATGTTATTGTGCCATTGGGCATTCATACATGCTGTATGATGTGAGTAATCTCACATTTGGGGCAAAATTGCAAGAAATTGGAGTGCAAATCAAAGGGCTTTTGTGCCAATTGGATTGATTTGCATGCAGGCACTGGCATTTGATGCTTTGGGCAATGTGTTGATGCCTGTCAAGCACTCAATGTGCCTGTAAATCAAGGGGCTTTTATGTATTGGGTGTATATGTGGCCAAGGGGAAGCATCGTGAAGACTCTGGATGCCTTCATGTGCCTTAATGTACCATGTATGATCAGAAATTGATCTTGAATCAAGGGGCTTTTCAAGATTTTATGCTTGTTGAGCTTGGCAAAGCAGCAGGGAAGACTTTTATGCCTTGAACCCTCAGAAATCCACTTGCAGTCAAGGGGCTTTTGCTCAATTTCTGTTCGGGACTGTTGTATGCAGTGGTAGGGACTGTCAAGGTCTGATTTTCACTCATTTGGACAGCCAGGAGAGCATTTATTGCTGCTGTACTTGCTGGTACAGATTTGGTACAACTTTGTACAAGTTTTGACATGGCTGTACATTGATTTGAGTGAGGAAAAGGCTCATTTTCAGCTGCTGTACTTGCCGGTACAGATTTGGTACATCATTGGTGAGCACTTAGTACTGTTGTACAGTACTTTGGAAGGGGAACAGAGCACATTTAAGGTGCTGTCATAAATCTGCAGCAACCAGATTTTGGTGATTTTATCACATTCAGTGGGAGTAGAGTTGCATTCGTGCTTCCACAGTGGGAGATAAACTTTGGGAGAACAACTGTGAGCACTTTGTGTGCTTTGGTGCAGTGTTTGCACATCTTGCAGGGAGTCAGGCATTGACTGTGACAGGTTGCATATTGCTATGGCAACCACAGGTGAGAGCTCTTCATTGCTTCACATCAAGAAGCTTGAAGGCTCACATAATTATGACATTTGGCAAACCCAGTGCTATAATGTGTTGCTCCAGAAGAAGCAGCACAAGCCTATCAAAGAAAGGGGTGTAATGCCTGCTTCTCTTACTGCTGAAGAATGGGAAGATAAGGATGAGCTGGCAAGATCCACTATCATGTTGTCTGTGTCAGTCTTTACTTTTCAGCATACGTGAAAAGAAGACAGCTTGGGGAATGTGGCAAAGATTGCAGGACTTGTATGCCCAGCAAAGTGCCTCAAGCAAAGTGTATTGGTTGAGGAAACTCATAGGTCTTCAAATGAAGGAAGGGACGTCTATGACAGCCCATCTAAATGAGTTTAATAGTATTGTCAGCCAGGTCATCAATCAAAAGTTGGCAATGGACGATGAGTTCAAAGCCACCTTTCTCTTATGCACTTTGCCAAAGAGTTGGGACACATTCAGGACAGCCACTAGCAATTCAAATGCTATGCTGTCATATGCAGATGTGGAGGGTGCTCTCCTTCAAGAGGAGATGAACAGGAAGAACAACTCTATTGGAAAGTCCAATGCAATGAATGCACGTGGGAGATCCCAGCAAAGGGGTAAAAGCCAAGAACGGGGAAGGAGCAAGTCCCGCTCCAAAAAGGACTTGGAATGCCATTATTGTGGCAAGAAGGGACATATCAAAAAGCAATGCTACAAATGGAAGAATGATCAAAAGGAAAAGGGCAAAGGAAAAGACAAAGACAAAGATGAAGCCAAAGGGCAAAAGTGGAGTCAAGATTGAAGAAGTCAATGTGTCACATGCAGGTGACAGTGAGGATGAAGTCCTATTCATGTCTTCACTTGATGCCCATTCACTTCTTGCAGGAGATGGTCATGGTATGCACTCATGGATCATTGATTCAGGTGCCTCCTTTCATGTCACAGGTTACAGAGACTTGTTTGTCAGGTATACTGCTGGCAATGAAGGAGTAGTTTATTTGGGTGACAACCATGCATGCAAAATTCTTGGCAGAGGTGATGTGAGGCTTGTGTTTTCAGATGGCTCACAGCTTATGCTCCATGATGTCAGCAGGCATGTGCCTGAGATCAAGAAGAACCTGCTTTCTACTGGACAGCTTGATGATGCTGATTATGTTACCACATTTGGTCATGGAAAGTGGAAAATTAGTAAGGGCTCGCTGGTTGTTGCCAGAGGCTCTAAGGTGGACACTCTTTACTTCATGCATGCAGGTGTTTGTCACCATGCTAATGTAAATGCGACCGAGCTACCGGAAATCTCTATGTGGCATAGCCGGTTGGGACACATGAGTGTCAAAGGAATGGAGCAATTGTGTCGTTTGGGTTACTTGCCTTCTCTAAAGTTTTCAAGTTTTCAGTTTTGTGAGCATTGTATATATGGCAGGCAACTCCAGTGCCCCCATAAGAAAGCTCTTGGACAGAAAGATGCTCAGTTAGAGCTTGTGCATACAAATGTATGTGAGATGCCTCAGCTTTCTTTGGGAGGGGCAAAATATTTTGTCTTTTATTGATGATGCCACACGCAAGGTGTGGGTTTATCCTCTTCGTTTGAAGAGTGATACATTCTCACTGTTTGAGAAGTTTGTTGCTCTTGTTGAGAATCAAACTGGCAAAACACTGAAGGCTTTGCGTTCCGACAATGGTGGAGAGTATATGTCCAAACAGTTTCAGGACTTTTGTGATGCTAAAGGCATCAAGAGGGAGCTCTCTACTCCTTATGATCCTCCACAAAACGGGACAGCAGAGAGAATGAACAGGACCATTCAGGAGAAGGTCCGTTCTATGTTGTCACATGCTGCATTACCTCATGGTTTTTGGGCTGAAGCTGTTATGACAGCCGTTCATCTTATAAACACGTCACCTAACACGAGGCTTGGTGGGTAAGTGCCTGAGGAAGTATGGATAGGGAAGCCTCCGTCATACAAGCACTTGAGAGTGTTTGGTTGCGTTGCGTACATGCACATACGCAGGGAAATGCGCACCAAACTTGATCCTAAGTCTCACAAATGCATATTCCTAGGATATGGTGACAGAGGTGAAATGGGATATAGACTTTGGGATCCAGTGAATAGAAAGATTATATGCAGCAATGATGTCATATTTGATGAAACATGCATGTATAAGGAGCCTGCAAGGCAACAAGAGCCTGGCAGAGTCATCTTTGAGACATCATGGACAACAACCAAGGGCTGTAAATCAGCCATTACAGCATCAAAACCAGCCCTTAAATGGTGCTGAAAATGGTCCAAATGGCCAGCCAGAGATGGCAGAAGATATCCCTATGGATATCCCACAGTTAGAGGAGATACCGGGCATGATCTTTCAACCTTATGGCATGGAACAGGAGCCACCAATAGGTGATATGCAGGCTGGACAGCAACCTGCAAATGATGGTCATTGGGTACGGAGGTCCACAAGACCCTCCAGACCCCCTGACAGGTTTGTTCCAAGGGTTGACTACTTGATGCTTACTGACTGTGGGGAGCTGTCCACAGTAGTGTCTATAGTAGTTTATGTCCACAGTAGTGTCCACAGTAGTTTATGTCCACAATAGTGTCCCCTCATGTTATAAGGAGGCTTTACAGAGGGCAGACAAGGCTCTTTGGGAGCGTGCTATGAAGTCAGAGATGGATTCTCTGCACAAAAATGGAACATGGAAGTTGGTGCATTTGCCTACAGGCAAGAAGGTTTTGCCATGCAAGTGGGTTTACAGGCTCAAAGTTGCACCTGATGCAAAGCCAAGATACAAAGCCAGGTTAGCGGCTAAGGGCTTCAAGCAGGAATATGGTGTGGACTTTGATAAGATCTTCTCTCCAGTGGTCAAAATGACCACACTTAGAGCTGTATTAGCTTTGGTTGCTCATGATGATCTGGATTTGATTCAGATGGATGTGAAGACTGCTTTTCTTCACGGTGATCTCCATGAGGAGATATATATGCATCAGCAAGAGGGTTATGCAGTGAATGGAAAGGAGAAGCTTGTATGCAAGCTGAAAAAGAGTCTTTATGGGCTCAAACAGGCACCAAGGGAATAGTATCATAAATTTGATACATTCATGAAATCCCAAGATTTCAGGAGGAGTGACATAGATCACTGCTTATACACCAAGAAAGCTTTGGATGGCAATCTATTGATCCTCATCTTGTATGTTGATGATATGTTGATTGCCGGGAAATCTCGTAAAGAGATGGATGCCTTGAAGAAGAGGCTGCATCAGACCTTTGATATGAAGGATTTGGGTGATGCAAATCACATTTTGGGTATGCGGATACTTCGGGACACAAATCAGCATGTGTTGTATTTGTCTCAGAAGGAATACATTGGCAAAGTTTTGCAGAGGTTCAATATGGACGGGGGAAAGAAGACTAGTACTCCTTTGCCTCCATATGTGAAACTCAGTGCTATGGACAGCCCACAGTCAGATAGTGGCAGGGCTGATATGGCCAAGATTCCGTATGCTTCAGCTTGTGGCAGTCTCATGTATGCCATGGTTGCTACCAGGCCGGACATTGCATTTGCAGTGGGAGTGGTTTCTAGATACATGGCCAACCTTGGCAAGAAGCATTGGGAAGCAGTGAAAGGTGTCATGAGATACCTGAAGGGCACACAGGATATGTGCATATGCTTTGGCAAACAGGATGCATTAGTGCATGGTTACACGGATTCGGATTATGCCGGTCATCCAAATAACCGGAAGTCTACTACCGGTTATGTGTTTACATTCACAGGAGGTGCTGTGTCATGGATATCCAGGATGCAGAAGTGCACTGCCTTATCTACTACAGAGGCCGAGTATATTGCAGCCACAGAGGCTTGCAAGGAGGCATTATGGCTATCTCGGTTAGTGGTTGATTTGGGTTATACAGGGGATATTCCATTGTTGCATTGTGACAGTCAGAGTGCCATCCAGTTGGCAACTTTCATGCAAAGACAAAGCATGTGGATGTGAAGTATCACTTCATCAGAGAGGTGATAGAGAACAAGCAGATTCAGCTTGTCAAGACTCATACGGATGACAACCCGGCTCATCTGTTGACAAAGAGTTTGCCTCCAGAGCGGTTTGCTCACTACAGACACTTGATGGGCATTGGATGAGGCCAGTTTCAGCCTTGATATGGCCTTGTATATTATCATGTACATGCTGATTTTTCTTTTCCTTCATTTAAGGGCACTTTGCCTTTAAGTGGGAGGTTGTTGGGGTAAAGGCATTATGCCCACCCTTGTAGTGTGTACAAGCCCATAAGTTATAGTACATAGTACACTTAGTACTTTTAATGTACTAAGTGCACTATGTGTACTAGAGCAAATATACATGTGTGATAGGGGAGTCACACACTCACACTTGATGAGTTGACTTATCCCCACAACTCTCTCTCTCTCTCTCCCTTCTTCTCTCTGTGTATGTCTCCCACATGAAACCCTAACTCTCAACTCCCTTCAGGTCTTACTGTGAACCTTGGGAAAACCAAGGTTATGGTCTTTCATACATCGAGACAGGGTAGGAGTCAGCTGACATTCACTCTCGCAGGACGCCAGGTGGAGGTGGTGACATCATACGTGTACCTAGGGGTTACCTTCTCTGCAGCAGCCACACGCTTCACCATGGGTTCAGCAGCCAGAGCTAGATTGACACGGGGATATGCAGCATTGGCTATGCTAGAGAGACAGTGCCACCAGGCGCATTTTCAGGAGCCCCGGACGAAGGGGTGGCTATTTGACACATTAGTCACATCGGCATTGATGTATGGAGCAGCGGTATGGGCGCCAAGCCTTGCTACCTATTGGTGGACACAGATAGAGAGACCACAGGCCCTCATGATGGCACGCATGATACGCAGCAAACCGTCAGTACCTCATGACATTATCCGAGCAGAGTTTGTTGCGTCTCCTATGATGGTCGAGGCCATATTTCAGACTATATGCCTGCTAGACAGATTCAGAGAGATGCCATAGGACAAATTGTCATACAGAGCTTTTGAGGCATCTAGACAGCTGGCTGAGGCAGGAGACAGAGGATCATGGTATGCACAGGTCACACATTGGTTCTCACAGCATGGCCTAGACATGGATCATCTACCACCATTCCAGTATGACAGGGATGCACCACATATCCGTCTCTCTCATAGTGAGAGGAACAAAGTATTGAGACAGGACCTATGGCAGCTCTATACACGAGAGACATGGATATCGCCTACACAGCCTCTTCCACTGAAGATGCTATACTACAGAGATCACTTCATGAGTATCACTGATGATGGATTTATAGAGAGGCCTAGATACATGGAGGGCTTTTTACCACACGGCTCCCGAGTGGCTATTGGTCAGCTTAGAGTTTCATCACACCGATTGGAGATTGAGACTGGCAGAGCAGCACGGATCCCCCCAGAGGAGAGGGTATGCAGATTGTGCAGAGAGGAGGTGGAGAGTGAGGAGCATTATGTATGCAGATGCAGAGCATATACAGCCATCAGAGAGAGATATCCCATTTTATTCAGAGAGCCACATTCCCTACGCCAGATCTTTGAGGCAGCAGACCAACGCATACTGGGGAGATTCATTCTAGACATACAGCGCCACAGAGAGACATTATTACAGGCTCAGACAGCTCCAGAGGGGGGGCGACAGACACAGATTACTACATTTTTTCAGAGATCCATCCCCCTCCTAGCCCCTACACGGCAGGGAATTACTCTCCAGAGAGCAAAGACACTTAGAGCCCGCAGGAGACAGAGGACACCTGGCTTTCGGACACCACGCCTATACCAGAGAGAGATGACAAAGATCAGAGCTCAGTTTCACAGAGAGGGTGCGGAGCGACTGGCTCGCTTCAGAGCACACCCAAGCATGTTCTTCAGGGAGCTGTGGACACCCCCTTCACTGATGTATACCATTTTATACCCCCAGTATGGTACAAGATGGAGCTAGCTAGGTTGCATATCATGATTGTATACTCCATGCATATAGCTTGGCATTCTCCTAGTAGTAGAGCTCCATCCCCTTCACCACTCATTGTACTTATTGCACACCCAGATTCAGCTTTTTTTAGTTCAGTACTTTTTCATTTTGTTGGGATGATAGAGGATACCTCATACAGGTACTCCGATTTGTCTCATAGGCCGAGTTCAGTCTTTTGGAAGACGTTAATAATCTCTCTCTCTCTCTCTCTCTCTCTCTCTCTCTCTCTCTCTCTCTCTAGTTTCCACTTAGTTCTCAGTATATCATATATGGGTTCTGCATGGACCGCCTACCCCCCCCCTTCACTACAGTTTGGACTCCCCTTTTCTCCGGCTGTCTCACAAGGATACCAACCGGGTTATTTGATCAGATCTTCTCAACCTCTACACACATTGCACATGGATCACACCTCCGGAGCTCCCCACGAAGATGCACTTCTACAGATATCACTTCCTCACACTCACTAAGGATGGATTCATCCAGCAGTCGGGCTACTTGAGTGTTCACATGTCCCATGCCATGCGGATTGTGATTGGCTAGGTACGTAAAAATACGTACCATTGGTAAAAATACATAAAAATACATAAAATCTCAGAAATTTCAGCCACCTACATAAAATTTCAGTCCATATCCACATTGACATATAATTTTATAAAACTTTCGAAATAGAGACACAACAAGGTCAAAAACCTACTAATTCAAAAGTGAGAAATTAGAATCACAAAGTCGTCAATCATACTTAAGTTAATCGTACTTAATACTTAATACTTATTACTTAGGACAAGTCACATTGTCACAAGTGAGTCGTGACAACTCGCAATTCACATCAAAAAATGATGAAATTTGAAAATGAGTCTATGAATAATGACAAAATGTGCCATGTCCATACAACACCAAATCAAAACTAAGGTAATCCAAATCAAAACTCATCATCCGATGAGGATGATGACCCTGGAGAATCAAGCATATAACCCTCCGTGATGACATTGCCCTCGTCATCATACTCAGGCCCTATCATCATGGGCACAGGTGGGTGGGCTGCCTCAAATGTCCCTGTCCCTGCCTCTGCATCATCCTGCTGGGTAGTGTGAATGAGGCGAACGGCCTCATTCGCACGTGCTCGAGGAGTCTGAATAGGCAGCTTCCCTCTCCGGGGGCCTCTCCGGCCAGAACTCTCTGCATCTGCAGGTCCCTCATGTAGCTGAATTTTATAAGCCCGGGCTCTCGATCTCGTCACCCGCCTGTCTACACTCTCCAGCTCTCTATGCAGGAGGCAAAGAATCTCGTCCTGCTCATCTCTCAACCGTTGCTCTGCCTCATCAATGGTGGTAGGATCTGGGACCAGCTTGACACATGTTGGATCCACCTATTCAACGTAAAACCAAAGAGAACGTGGAGTGTCAACGACTCAACTTTTTGTATACTATAGTTACTAGTATAAAAGCTATGTAAATGGGAGGTCAATTCCCATAAGAGAATGAATAGGATAAACTCACCTGTTTTGGGGTGCCCAAAGCATGATAAGCTCGTACGAGCTTCATGTTGGCCCTACAATAGACCAGTCTCTCTAGTTGAGAGGTGCTCAAACGATTACGTATCTTTGTATGTATGAGCGAGTAAGCGCTCCAGTTGCGCTCACAAGCACCTGCTGAACAATCCTGCACTCCAAAATTCAAAAAAAGTGCTTCATTCATGTGAGCTCGGCAATTCCCAACAAGCTTCACAAGACTAGTTCAAATGGCATAGTACATACATGACATACATACCTGAGATAGCACTCGCAGAGCTATATCTGTAAGCTGTGGAAGACCCTGTCTTCCATAGCTTTGCCACCAAGTAAGAGGAAGTTTGGTGGCCTCTGGTCTAAGAGCAACAACTCTAGCAAATGAGGGTCCCAAGTTGTTGACCCAGCTGCAGAGCTCCGCATCAATCTCCAATTGCTGCTCCACATCATACATACTATTAATGTACCTATCTCATAAGGTGAGCAGCTCCCTATCATGAAAGAGAAGTGGCATCTTGTAGAAAGGATGAAGGAATGCAGCCATCCCATGAATGGGGCGACTCATACACCCCCATCGATAATCCACAATAGCCAATATATCATCTCGGCTGCAAGAGTAAAATAAACAGAGAAGTAGAGCAATTAGTAAGTCAAGACTCAAGAATCAAGATTCTGTAATCGGCCATCAAGAATCAAGATTTTACTTACCAATTCTGTGTGAGGGACGTACAGGCTGCAATATGACTCTTCATCTGCATGAAGAGGTGGTACACTAAGCCCAAAGTGGAGCCCTCCATGTATGTGACTCGCAGAAGTACAAATACTGGCTGCAAAGCCACTAAGAGAGTTTGCACATCCGTCCAGAGGGTCTCATCAAGTATCCGTCTCTGTATGTATTTGGTGGGCTCTGTCTGTGAATGATACATATCTCTCCACTTTGGATCCACAACTGTCTGTAGTAATAGTGGATCTCTCAATTTGAAAAGCCTGTGTAGCACCAAATACATATAGGCAAATCTTGTCTTGGATGGCCGCACCATATCTAGGTTGCTGTGGCTCCTAAAGATAGCCAATTCCTGCTGCTTCTTTCTGAAGAATGTAGTGATCTTCGTGGCATCAGAAACTGTGGGTTGCACCCAACTCAGCTTGCCTATGTCCTCCATAAGCAAATCAAGGCAATGGGCTGCACATGGAGTCCACACAATGCGAGGAAACTCCGCCTCCACCATGTCTCCCATTGCCTTGCAATTAGCAGCATTGTCTGTTACAACCTGCACCACATTCTCTGAACCAACCTCAACAATTGCCTGGCGAATATGCTCGTAGATACTCTCAGCAGTGATGCGTTCGCTTGCCTTCCCAGCATCCACAGCGCGTAAGAAATACGTACCAAGACATGAAGAGACAAGAATATTGATGATGTGTCGTCGCCGTGTGTCACTCCAGCCATCCGAAATGATAGTGCAACCAAATTGTTGCCAACCTGCTTTCACTGGCACCAAAGCCTTGTCTATCAAGGCCTTTTGCTCATCAAGCATCGTGGTGCGCATCTTTTTGTACTCAAGCCCTGACCATGACTTCGTGTGTCCAACCTGGGCTATAGCTCTGACCATCCTCTTCCATTGGTTAGTCCTCAAAACATTGAAGGAGATATTGCACTCTATGAGAGTGCGAGCAATCTCCATCTCAGCCACCTTTTGCCTTTCTTTGACCCAAGATTGTGCATGCACACGAGAAGGCAAGGTGGTTTGCCTGTCCGTACGTGTATCACCCTCATTCTCATCTTGCATGACAGAAGGCCTCTTTCTGGCAGACGATGCCTGCTCATCAGAAGAGGCAGGCTGAGATTCATCAACCTGCGTGGATGGACCGGCCAAGTCCCCAAGAAGAGCATCATGAAGCGCATCCTGTGTCTCTTGTGTGCCTCTTCCTCTTGCAGCTGCCCCCATTGCAGGGAAATTTTCAGCAATCAACTGATCTCTCAATGCTTCTGGCACTCTCTTGCACCCTGCACAATTGTTGGTGGTGCCAATGCCTGTGAGGTGCTTGATGACACGAGTAATTGTACTCGTGAGGGTGAAATTGCAGTACTTGCATTGCCATTGTCGAGTGCCACTACCTGCCTGCCCTGGAGTAGTCACAATGCGAATGACGTTTGTGTGCTCCTTCCAAGGTGGTAAGGTACGTAGTGTACGGTACGCTATCAGTACGTACGGAACGTACTTCTGTACGGAACAAATTTTAAGGTACGTAAACAGTACGTACCATTTGTAAACAGTCCTAGAAACCTGAATATTTTGTAGACATAGCAACCAAAATACTTAAAATAAAGAGACTGAACCTCATTACTTAAAGTTTAAATCAATTATCAGTTACCAAGCCCATTACACAATACCTCATGTTAACATTAAACAGTCATAGTGATATAAGCAAGAACCATGAAAGTCATAGATAATAAAAGAGAGTACAAATATCATGTCTACAGCTGCCAGCACATGTCCTGGTCCACAAGTGCAAAAAGCAAAACAATGAAACACTACACAGTTGTCTAGACTCTAGAGTCTAGACGCAAGAGTCTCAAATCTCATCATCAGATGAAGATGACGAGTCTTCTGAAGAGAGCATGCCTCCATCATTGATACCATTGCCCTCTTCATCGAACTCTGGCTCAGTAGCAACAAGCTCCAGTGCATCCTCATCATGTGCCTCGGGAATCTGAGTGTGAATGAGTTCGACAGCCTCATTTGCACGCCTCTGCTGGGTGCGACGAACTGGAAGCTTTCCCCTGCGAATGCTCTCTCGTCTCGCAGAGCCTGGATCTGGAGCTGCCGGGCGTAGAGGAATGCTGAGAGATCGTGCACGTGAGCGGGTCACACAACGATCCACGCTCTCAAGCTCTCTATGTAAAGCTCTCAAAATCTCCTCTTGCTCATCTCTAATCTGCCGATCCACAAGCTCCGGGCTGGGTTCATCTACCATTTTGAGTAGTGTTGGATCAACCTGTTTAAACATGCCACAAATTGCATATTGGACAATGGACATCCATTGAACTACAAAAAAATTTCTACTTCTAAGTTCTTATTGAGTCCAAATTTCAATGTATACCTGCTTCGGTGACCCCAAAGCATGGTAGCTTCGCACGAGCCTCATGTTAGCTCTGCAATACACCAACTTCTCTAATTGAGAAGTACTAAGGCGATTCCGAATCTTAGTGTGTATAAGGGAGTATGAGCTCCAGTTCCGCTCACATGCTCCAGCTGAGCAATCCTGTGCAAAAATGAGTGCAATGCGAGCAAATTTGTAAATCTTTCAATGCTAAAACATCAATCTTCATTTCCGAAGATTATACTTTAGAGATTAATTACAAGTTACCTGAGATAGAACACGAAGAGCAACTCGTGAAAGGTTTGGAAGACCAACCCTTCCATAAGAGTGCCACCATGTCAAAGGGAATTTCATGGCTTCCTTCCTCAATGACACAGGTCTCGCAAATGAAGCACCAATACCACTCATGTAAGTGGTGAACTCTCTATCAATCTGAAGTTGCTCCTCCTCTGAGAACATCCTTCCCACATACTCTGACTGCTTCATGCTCAAAGCAGTATTATTCCATAGCTCTGGCGACCTATAGAGAGGATGGAGCATGGCAGCCATCGCATGGATGGGACGGCTCATGAATGTCCACCGTTTGTCTACAATGTCCAGGATCTCACCTCGGCTGAAAATGAGAGATTGAACATACATGTCTTAGGTTATAGTGCTAAGAGAATCGAGAATCGAGAAGTCATAAAAATCAAAGAAAGAGGAAGAAATTAGAACTATTGCTTACCGTTGAGCAGTCATCATGGAGCACTGAGCAACATGGTCTTTCATTTGCATAAACAAATGAAAGACCAGCCCCAAAGTTGAGCCCTCCATGTCTGTAAGTCGGAGAAGGACATACACGGGCTTAAGTGCAACTGAAAGGCTATGAACTTGCTGCCAAAAATCATCATCCAGGATCCGCCTCTGCAAGTATTTTGTACGCTCATCCTCTGAATTATGCATCTGTCGCCACCTTGGATCCACAACTGTTGATGATAGTGAATCTCTTATCTTGTAGAGCCTATCCAAGACCAAGAACATGTAGGCAAACCTGGTCTTGGATGGTCTCACCATATCCAAAGGACTATGGCTCCGAAAGATGGCAAGAGCCTGATGCTTCTTGCGGAAGAAGGTGGTGATCTTTACAGCATCTGCAACAATGGGCTGCACCCAAACAAGCTTCCCAATGTCTTCCATAAGTAAATCAAGACAATGGGCAGCACATGGAGTCCACACTATATGTGGAAACTCTGCCTCGACCATTTGACCCATTGCCTTGCAGTTAGAGGCGTTGTCGGTCACCACCTGCACAACATTGTCCTCCCCAACCTCAAGGATAGCCTGTCGAATGTGGCCATAAATGAACTCCCCTGTGATCCTGTCGCCTGCTCTCCCTGCATCCACGGCACGCAAGAAATAGGTGCCCAAGCAAGATGACACAAGGATATTGATTATGTGCCTCTTGCGAATGTCTGCCCACCCATCTGAAATAATAGTGCATCCAAACTCCTGCCAACCTGCTTTCACAGGTGTGAGCGCCTTGTCTATCAAGGCCTTCTGCTCATCCAACATGGATGTACGCATCTTCGTATACTGAAGACCTGTCCAATTGCTTTCACCATTCTTTTCCATTGGTCTGTCCTTAACACATTGAAGGATATATTACACTCAATAAGAGTGCGACAAAATCTCCATTTCTGCCACCCTTTGCCGCTCTTTTACCCAAGCTTGTGATGAGATACAAGAACGCAGAGTGGATTGCTTTGATGCCTCCCCTGTACCTCTCGCATCTTGTGGCAGGAGGTCCTCATCATCAGCAATACGTGCCCTCTTCCTGCCTGTGGTGGATTGGGCTGAAGCCGAAAGACTTTCACCCTCATCTACTGTACCTGAACCTGTAACATCTCCAATAAAAGCATCATGGAGAGCATCTTGCGTACTTTAACCACCTCTAACACTGCTTGCACCACCCATTGCAGGACAATTCTCCGCAATCAATTGGTCCCTCACAGCTTGTGGTATTTTATCACATGGACCACATTGATTGGTGCACCCGATACCTGTCATGTGCTTGATGACGCGAGTTATGGTGCTAGTGTACTGCTCCCCGCAATACTTGCATGCCCATAGCCGAGTACCTGATCCTTGCTGAGAAGGGGTGTTAACAACCCTCAGGACATTGGTGTGGATTGCCCAGTTCGGGTTAGTCTTGCGCGGCATGATGAAGCCTGGGCGTGAGAGAGAGCGAAGAAGAGCGAAGAAGCTACTCTGCAGAGTTTTGCAGGTACACACGATTGTGCAAGTATTCACATGGACCCAAATTTTTTTGGCTTAATGCCCAAAATCTGGTCGCTTATCCGCAAGCGCATGGTCGCCACACACGATTCGCCACGCCACGCCACTTATTATTTTTTTTAAAAAAAAACCGTACGGATCCGTACAGTACGGTACTGTACCGTACCGTACCGCTGTACCGTACTGTACGGATCCGTACGTACGTACGGAATCAACCTTGGCTCCTTCCAGTATGGGTTCTCTCGCTTCAGCATGATTGCTCTGACAAATTCAATGCACAATGCCATACAATTTCAATCAGGATTCAGCAATCATGCAATGCATAATATTTAGTGGGCAGCTCAGCTGAGAGTGAGAGTGAGAGTGAGAGTGAGAGTGAGAGAGGGGCTGAGAGCTAAGTGCATGGTCCACAGATGGTGGCCTAAGGCTGAGAGAGAGAGAGAGAGAGAGAGAGAGAGAGAGAGAGAGAGAGAGAAATGAAATGAAATGAAATGTTATATTAACGTCTTCAAAAGGCCATAATGACCTATGAGACCAAAAGTTACATCATGGTGGATCTGATACAATGTCTGGATAAAAAAACCCAAAAAATGAAAAATAAAGATGATACTACTGGCACCTAGAAAATGAAACTGGAACTGGAAGGTACACTATGGAGGTACCTCCATCTCATAATATGTGCCGCATCGGACACTGGCGGATCTCCTCAATATCCTCTGTGGTCAGCACCCTGACTGGGTGTCTCGCATGCCTCGCAAGAATAATCCGAATCTGCCGCTGCAACCTCCGTCTATGCTGGGATGCCCTCCTCCGTAGTCGTGGGCGTCTGGACCACCCAAGCTCAATCGCACGATCAATCAGTGTACCCCTGGTGTGGGCGGTATCCATGTCCTGCTGCTGCTGTGGTCCATCTGGCGCAGTGATGGTCGGTCTAAAGAAGTCTGTAATGTGCCTCTGAGTCTGGCTCTCTGTGCGCCTAAGCAGGCTATCTCTATGTCTCCGCAACTCAAGCAAGAACAATCCCAAACACCTCTGGTCCTGGTACCCCATGACTCTGGAAAGTGGTCCAAAACCCTCTCTGAATAAACAGTGGAAACGACCACGTATCTCATAGTATGCAGTACAATGGCATATATAATGCAGCTCTGTCTCTGGCTCCCCATGGCATACTCGGCATATCCTGGCCTCAGCTGGTATACCTCTATATCGGCCAATCTCAATCTCAAGCTGGTGTGAGGATGTGCGAATCTGACCAATAGCACATCGTACTGCATGAGACAAGTGTACATCCATGTAACTGGGTCTGATCACAAAACCATCTGCTGTGAGCTGAAGAAAATGCTCTCTGTAGAAAGCCATCTTCGTGCCCAGCTCCTCAGTCGGCTGTATCCATGTCCTCCTAATGTCCAGCTGAACTAAATCCTGACGGATGAGTCTGGTAATCTCTGTCCGTGTAAGAGTGAGAGAGGGTGCCTCTAGAGAATACTGGAAGGGAGGCAATCTGTCCATGCTAAAACCATGTGCCTGGAACCAAGATGTCATCTGTCCATACCAACAAGCCGTGTCTCCCTGTAAAGCCAACTGTCGGGAGGACTCCAGGGCGAGGCGTGCATATCTGTCTCGGGGGAGATCCCACAAGCCATGTATGTAGGAGACTGATCTCGTAAGAGCCTCAATCACCAGAGGGGCAGCCGCCAGCTCTGCTCGAATAATCTCATGAGGTACCACAGCCTTGGCTCTAATAAGCCTAGCAATCATAGATACCAAAGGCCTCTCCATACCTCTCCACCCGCCTGCGCTGTGATGGCCCACTGAAGGTCCCCATATCTGCACTCCATAAAGCATAGCTGATGTCACTAGAGTGTCAAAAAGCCAGAGTTTCGTTCGAGGTTCCTGAAACTGAACCTGCGAACACATCCTCTCCAAACCACCCAGGGCTGCATGTGCTCTAGTCAATCTAGTCTCTGCTGCTCTCCTCATCGAAAACACTGGCCCACTGAATACTACCCCAAGATATGTATATGCATCTGTATACTCCACAATCTGAGAGAGAGAGAGAGAGTTATGTTGCTGCCTTGGGGGCCTGAGCAAGGGTGGGTGGGTAAAGGGCACCGACAGCCCAACAACACAGGAGATGGCGAAGCAAAGGGAAGGCGGTGGCAACAGTAGCGGGGGGGGGGGGAGAGAGAGAGAGAGAGAGAGAGAGAGAGAGAGAGAGATTGTACCGGTTTAGCAAAGGAAAGGCGGTGGCAACAGTAGCGGGGGGGGGGGAGAGAGAGAGAGACGGAGAGATTGTACCGGAAGGTGTGCGCTGGCGGCGGCTGTACGGAGTCCAGGTGCTATTGCTGGCGGCAGTACGGAGTCCAACGCTATCGGCGAAACCCAAAAAAATGCGAAACCCCCAAAAAAAAAACGTTTATCACAGGTGAACAACGAAAACCCCACAAAAAAATTTAAAAAAAAATTCACGTACGGATCGATCCGTATGTACGGATCCCCGTATTGTACGGATGTACGGTACGGATTGGATCCGTACGTACGTTTTGGTCCTACCTTGCTTGTAGTAGTATGTTCACACAAAGTTACGCAATCGCTTGAGCACGCAACAGTTAGGGCGGCTAGTATATTGCTGCACTAACTTGCGTGCGATGCAAAAGATGGAATCTGCGAGACAGGTATAAGTTATAAGCATTCAAATTTCAAACTTCAATGTTTATTGAAACTAAATTCTAATACATTGCTTGTCACTTGATCATTGTACAATGTAGGTGAATGTGGATGCATTCAAGCTCAGAGGGGGCACTCTTGAGAGTGTTAACAAAGAGCAAGATGAGGAGAAGGAGAGGCTCTATGCAGAGATCTATTGAGAGCTCCAGTCGTTTGATCGACGACCTACTCGCACTCGTCATGGGCATGGAGGTAGTGGCAGAGGAGTGCAAGTAGGAAGCCGTTGATGCACGATTCGTCGCGCTTCGAGGGACATTGTGCATACCTATGTGCGACGTGGTTCAAGTAGCTCCACACCTGCTGTTGCACATGAGGATGCTCCCTTTGGCTTCTCACATGAGCATAGAGAGCTTGAGTTCGATGATGAAGGCAACCTCCTTAGCGATGGTGACTCCAATGAGGCCACCCATGTGTCCTCTTCTTATGAGGATGATTTCAACAAGAGCTCTGATAGTGATGCCTTTCTCTAGTCTATCCTTGGGCCCTGGACCCTCTTTTTGCACTCACTTTTTTCTCGTGCCTAGCACACATCATAGCCTCTATGGCTTATGTACTTTTGTTTCACTTCAAACTTGTTTTTAATGAAATTTTGGTTTGAAACAACTTCTCTAGATTCTATCCTTCCAAGTTGAAAATGTCTATGTTTGTAAGTGTTCTTTTTTTTTTTTTTTTAATCGTATTTTATCGTAAGGTATCACAAAATTTCATATCATACCATGTATCGTATTTTCGCACCGTGACAACTATGAACTAGACAAATACATAACTAAATCACACACACCCACATACACACACAAATTCTTTATTGAACCACATCAAAAGAATTTCTAACAAACAAGCTAAACAAATTTTGAATGACTAATTAGCAACGACAAAACAAACTTTAAATGACTAATTCACTAAAACAAAACAAGCAAAGACAAGAATACAAAAAGTATGAACTTTACCTCAAAGATTGTCCAATCATGAAGTATAAGATCATCAAGTCCATCATGCATAGCATGGACTAGGTACTACGACATCCCTACTCATGTCATCAGTGTCCAAGAGTAGGTGCACGTTTACCTATAAAAATTTTGTCCTAACCAAGAGGACACAATTTTTATTCAGAGACCAACGAGCAAAGTTTCTATCACTTCTCCGAAGATGAAGGGCAGACTTAGCCATGATGAAGGCTAGCACTTACAACAAGACTAGCAAAATAATAACTTCCCTATTAAAGCAATGATTAGCAAGACTAGAACCAATGATAAATAACAACTAAAAGCTAAAATGATCTAAACACAAAATGGGCTTTTAAAAGGATAGAATAGATGTGATCTTCTCAAAAGGAGATTTAGTATATCTCACGATAATCAAGCAAAGGTTGAAACAGGTCAGCAAGCGATGCCCAAAGTTATCATGTCGGAGCTTCACACCCTTTCCCATTCTAAATAAGACCAAAAATGTTTCTATTAAGCTAAAGCTACCTCCCAGTCGGACCATGCATGATGTGTTCCATGCGAGTTGGTCAAAGCCTTATATCAGACCTCCTCTCTCCGATGTCCACGATGAACAAGAACCAGACATAGTGGACGACGCTTAAGTTATGGTTCTAGAACAGATCATCTTGCATCGTTTCAAGCACGGCTCCAACCGAAAAGAAAGACAATTGCTCATGAAGTTTCAAGACCAAGGGACCCCAGTCTGGGATGAGTCAACCAAGATTCCACTCTAAGCGTCTAGGGTCAAGTGTATAAGCCCCGTACATGGTCTTGGTTAGGTGTGTAAGTCCTGCACATGAAGCAGTGCCAATCCGTACTGTGAGTCACCTGAGAAATGATGACACGTGTTCCAAGCATTGATAGGCTTGTAGCCAGATGCAAGGCACCTGAGAAAGCATGTAGATGCATGTAGATTTGCATAGAGTGTAGGGTGGTAACCAACACTTGGGCCATGTGGGGCAGCCCATGGGCCATGGCTTTGGCCCATAAAGCCACATAACATATAGTGGCCAGCCTTTATAGGACATAGACCCAGTCGGCCAGTCCATAGGGGCATGGACTAGCTGTCGGCCAGCCCTACCAAGCTTGGGCAGCAGGGCAGCCAGCCAAAGGAGCTTCACAACCAGTCCACCAGCCCTTAGAAGGGGCCTGCACAGCAATCGGCCAGCCTCTGGGCAGCCAGGCAGCAAGGCAGCCAACATCAGATTCAAGGCGGTGACCATCATGGGAAAAGCTCCCTTTTATGGGTATGAAAACAAGTCATGGGCCTATAGCCTCTTTTAGCCCATCAACCAACATACGGAAGAGTATATATGCATGGGTTAGCCAAAGGTATTATTCACGAAGTGCTGAAAAACTCCAACAGCCAAGACAACAAAGGGAGCCTAACACAACAGTGAACTTGAAGATCAAGAATCGGGTCATCTTCAAGCTGCAGGATTACACCAAGGAAGATCTCCACTTTTTCATCATTCAATAAAGCAAATACACCAATCCTTGGTGGGGACCCTTCAGAGGGTATTTGGGACCCAATCGGGTGTACCTTGTCTTTATTGTTCCTCTCTCTCTCTCTCCCCCTCTCTCTTGCACTCTTATCTCCACTACATTGTGCAATCGTCAAGAACCAAGGTGCTGAATATTCATTATCAAAGTATAGTCTTGTCTATAAGCTTCCGCATGTTACAACTATCCCTGTTGTATCTCATGTAAAAATCAATAAAGCGATGAAAAAGAGTGTTTCTCCATACTTGGTTCTTGTACATGATGATGTGGAACATAGCAATGTGCATGTAGATTCTCTTACTCGTGATAGGCTAAGTTTCCTATATGAATATAAAGATTGCTTTATAGAGGCATTGCTGAGTGAAATGCCTCCCCACTACCAAAGGATAATAGTATTGATTTGGTGCCAAGTAATCCTAATAGGCCAGCATATCCTATGAGTGCTTGCCCCAACAAGAGGAGATTATGAAGCAAGTTGGTGAACTCTTAAAAGGATGGTTTAGTGCGACCAGCTCTTCATCATTTTGTTCACCCGTTCTTCTTGTCTAGAAGTATGAAGAATGATGGTTCATTTCGTATGAAGAATGATGGTTCATTTCGCATGTGCATGGATTACAGAGCACTTGAAAAGACAACCATTCAGAATCAGTTTTTCGATTCCAAGGATTGGACAAATAGGATGGTTCATCATATTTTAGTCGCATTGATCTCAAGAGTGGTTACCATCAAGTAAGAGTGATGCCTCAGGAAGTACACAAGGTAAAATTTCACGCATCTTTGGTCTCTATGAGTATTTACAAATACTCTAGCTACCTTTAAGCGAATGATGAATCGAATTTTCAGAAATCATAGAGCATTTACAAGTGTTTTTTCGATGACATTTTGGTGTTTTCAAAGAATAAGAAAAGCTTCTTTAATGAACCGAGAAAACATGAGCTCATGATTAATGGCAAAAAGAGTGAATTCTTCCTCTCGGAGATTCACTATCTTGGACACATAGTGATAGCGTGCGAATGGATCCTACAAAGATCGAAGCCATTGTTCACAATTTCCTTGGTTTATGCTCATATTACAAGTTGATAGAGAGACTACCAATCATAATGCTCTCACAACACATAATCAGAAAACCCTCCATTCTACATCACAACAATTTGGCAGAGTTTGCAGTCCACCCTCCCCACATAGATACCTCATTTCGACTAGTTACTTGCATACATAGAATACATGAGATTGAAACCACCAGAAAAGAAAACGACTCCCAAGGCTAGCCCAATCCGCATGCACACATCTTGCATCACAAGGGGTTGACAATTGTTGGTATGCCTGAACAATGCCAAAAATAACAAAAATGATCTTTCTATAGATTCTTTGCCACCACTTTAATACCTTGGACAACCCCATGCGTTAACAAGACAAGAACTTAATAGAGTAATCAAAGAAAGTCTCTCTCATCACAAAACCTTTGCAATGAATCCAAGTTTCTCTACAATCCCTCTGCATAGGCTAAAATCAGAACACTGTCATCTGCACAGGTGCGCGCATACATATTAATGTGACCAAAGGACCTATGTGTAATGCCCGCAGATCTTCTGAACACAGGACGGTGCTGTCAGAATACGCAGCGGAGATGATGACCAGATCTGGGAACACGAGAGCAAAACGCATGCAGAAAAAATACAGCACAAGAGAGAGAGAGAAATAGGCATGTAACTCTACTCTATATACACAAGAAAATCCCGGTGTTGGTACACAAGTGGCAAGGGGGCTGGGGGCCTATTTATATGCCCCCATATGAGCAGTTGGCCTGCTGTAGGCAGCCGACTGGACACAAGGATCCTCACGACTGGATAAACACACTCGGCCAGCATCAAGATGGGTCGGCCAGCACAGCAGAAGAGTCCCACGACTCATGAGGTGCAGTCGGCCAGGCTCAGGGTCCTCCTGCCACTACAGGGCTGCCTCCCAAGCCAAAGAAAAAATGGGAAAAATAGGGGAAAAATGCGGAGAGTGGGAAAAAATGATAAAACACCTCATAAGGGCAGGCACACCCACAACAAAGGCCCTGGTGTATAAAACTGGACAGGAGATGACTTCTAACACCCCCTCTCAGCTCCTGGCTCCAACCACTGGGAGCTAGGGTGCCGCCTGAGCAAATCCTGAGAGAGTGACTTCGTGAAGAGGTCCACCGTACTGTCCTCCGTCGAACAGAACTCTAGCAAGATGTCATTAGCAACGATCTATTCACAAACAAAATGCCTCTGGATGACCATGGGTTCCTCCAATGGAAGCCCAAACCTGCAATGCAACCTCTGCATCCTCACCACCTCACAAGCAGCATCACAAGCAGCCCGGTACTCTGCCTCTGTCCTCAACAAGGCAAAAGATGACTGCCTCTTACTGCTCCATAAAACTGCTCCTGGGCCTGAAGTAGATTCCCTTGTGTCCAGATCTTCTCCCCAAACTGAGTCACTCCAACCGTGGAGTCGGACTCCATCCAACAATCCCCCTCCTGTGTACAAGAGTCCATGATCCTTCGCATGCCGCAGAAACCACAGGAAACGCAATCCTGCCTCCCAAAGAGTAATCCGCAACCATGAGCTCAACTGCCTCATCAGGAAGCTCCCGTCCAATCTAGTGTCCATCAACCAGATCAATGAACCATTCCGCTTCTGAGTCAAAGAGGCATCACACTGCTCACAAGGATCAACACCTGTTACGGTGCAAAAACAAGTCCTGGAAACCTGTTGAAGACCACACAAGGCCTTCTGAAACCTGTCAACCACCCCCTCTGAATCCGGAACCACAAAGCTTGGAGAAACCACCTCCTTCTGCAAGTAATCACTTGCCACCTGCCTGGCTTTCCAAAAGGTCCCCGTGGAAAGAACATCCTCATCTACTAGAGGTTCTTTTTCCCGAACACGACGAGACATCAGAGCATAAGTGACCTGTTCAGTTTCCTCTGACTGACAAACACAAGAACCACCAACATCAGTACTGGAAAGTTCCTGCCAACTGCTGCCATCTACTGGCAAGCTATCCTCCATCTGGTCCCGGAAAGCCCGCACCTGCAGCATATCCACACTTAAGTGGCCATTACCAGACTGCCACTCATCACAAACCTGAGGACCTCGGAGAGAGAGTGCTGAAAGCTTGTAAACTCCATTCTCCACTCCGCCTTCCCAAACCACTTGGCCTGTTGCTTTGTCTCGGAGAGCAACAAAATGCTCATCAAACTCCACCCGTACGCCAGTCTTGCAAACCTGATGCACTGACAATATATGAAAACCAAGTGCCAGAACATACAACACCTAGGAGGAATGCTTCCCCCCTCTGCCATCGGGAACTATCTCCATCCTGC
The DNA here is from genome assembly GCF_041138505.1 of Cibotium barometz. Lineage (NCBI taxonomy): Eukaryota > Viridiplantae > Streptophyta > Polypodiopsida > Cyatheales > Cibotiaceae > Cibotium > Cibotium barometz. Next base: position 26,751,261 of record NC_141055.1, on the reverse strand, counting down.
CCTCACTGTGAACTAGGATAGTGGACGTATACCCAGTAAGAATATGACAAGAAAGCCTGCAGAGATCCTGTAAACCGGAACGGGAAGGAGTCATGTGCCTGGAAGCACCACTATCGAGAATCCACTCCCGAGTATCCATTGGGGAAAGTCCTCCAATCTCCTCCCTGCCTGAAGAAAATGAAACATCGGTGTCCACTACCTCCAGGTGCACAAAAGCCGGAGTCTTCATGATTGCTGCTGAGGAATCTTCACCCTTCTCGGTCTTCCGCTTGGGACACTGCCTCCAGTAGTGGCCTTTCTCACCACGATCATTACAGGTCCTCTCTGCCTTCAGTTTCTCGCGGTCAGCGTCGGACTTCTTCTCAAAAGACTTCTCCGATGAAGCCTTCCCTTTGCCGGAGTTTCGGCCTTTCGACCGTTGGCCAGTTAAGGCCTCCGAACCTCCACCTTGAGGACGGTTCGTGAATCGTTCCTCCTGGTCCAGGACCATGGGCACAAGCTCCTCCCACGTGATGGTGCTGAGCTTGCCACTGGTAATCAAAGACGAGTAAAATGCTGAGTACGAAGAGGGCAAATGTGACAGAAACGTGATGGCCATGTCCTCTGACGATATCTCCTTCCCAGCCTGAAGAACTTCCTACTGAAGAGCCTGCAGCTTGTTAATATGCTCCCGCATGGGTCGTTGACTTTGCAGGGTTCATAACCCGCATCTGTACTTCCAAGGAAATCCTCTTCATGGGCGATACCCTGTTGTAAAGAGAGGCCAAATGCTGCCATATACCTCTGGCCAGCGTCATATGCTTTACATGGTTGATTACCTGCGGTGTGCAGTTGAGAAAGATAAACGAACGGAGCCTGGCGTTGACACGATCCCACATCTGTGTCTGAGCCTCCCGGTCCTTTCGGGTTGACGGTAACTCCCCTTCCTCAACTTCCGGCCGTGGAACACCAACAATGACGAAATCAACGAGGTCGTAAGACTCCAAAACAGATTCCATCATAACCTTCCATATGCCGTAGTTGCTCCCGTCCAACTGACGGTCCACCGGGAACGTGGGGAGTGTCGGGATCTTCACGTGCCTGTCGGCCATCTCTAACAGATCTGCCATTGCGGGGATGTACTCTGAAAAGGGTGGGTGGGTGGGAACAAAGAAGAATTGATACCTACAAGTGGCTGTCCAGCAAATCAGCCCGCCGTCCTCTTGCTTCTCCTCTTCCCGAATAGTCCAAAACAGTCCACCAATCAGCCACAAAACAGCCCCCTCTTGCTCACACAAATCCCAAGACCTATCTAGAGCCTAGGGCTCTAATACCATGTCAGAATACGCAGCGGAGATGATGACCAGATCTGGGAACACAAGAGCAAAACGCATGCAGAAAAAATACAGCACGAGAGAGAGAGAGAAATAGGCGTGTTAACTCTGCTCTATATACACAAGAAAATCCCGGTGTTGGTACACAAGTGGCAAGGGGGCTGGGGGCCTATTTATATGCCCCCATATGCGCAGTCGACCTGCTGTAGACAGCCGACTGGACACAAGGATCCTCACGACTGGATAAACACAATCGGCCACCATCAAGATGGGTCGGCCAGCAGCAGAAGAGTCCCACGACTCATGAGGTGCAGTCGGCCAGGCTCGGGGTCCCCCTGCCACTACAGGGCTGCCTCCCAAGCCAAAGAAAAAATGGGAAAAATAGGGGGAAAATGCGGAGAGTGGGGAAAAATGATAAAACACCTCATAAGGGCGGGCACACCCACAACAAAGGCCCTCGTGTATAAAACTAGACAAGAGATGACTTCTAACAGGTGCACGCTAGCTCACCACCCAACCGTAGGTCTACATCGGTAGACTACCCCCCAAGCACAAGGGCTAAAGCTTGGAGTGGACATGTCCCAAGCCTAACACGTGCCTATGTCATCCGAGAGCACGAGGTAAAATCTCAATAGACTCATCCCACTATAAATAGCTTTGACCCATTTAGCCATGACTAATTAACACCTTGGCCCATATTATCAACCAATTGCACTAATTTTCACGATCCCCTAACCCAAGGTTAGGCCGACTAACCCTGTGGTTAGCATCGGGTACGTACAAGAACCAGCTTAACTCCAAGCCATTGTTCCTACAAGAGTATCTTGGTTGAACAAAAGACAAAATTAGAACCAAATCAAGGTCATGAGGAACACCACAACTCCTCAATCCAACCCGCACGGAATTTGACAACCTGAAATCACGGAGGCTAAGTGTCGACACTAGTCACATCATTCTACCTATCCACATCATGATTGGGTAATTTGTCGTACCTATGGGAAAGCAAAAAATACTTCCCTATCAAAGAATCATAGAACTATCGGGTATCTCAATCCAAAAGTATCCATAAAGATACACAAGCACTCACATCCTATAATCCCTAGAAGAACACTTATATCAAGACTATATTCAGCTAGAACACCATTAATAAAATCCCTCTAAAGCAAGCTAACATCCTTCTATCGATTACATCTGTTACTGCATTACAGTTCAATGGCTCTAAAGTAGATCAGCCCCAGGAGTAGGTCAACCCTTTCCCAAGGCCTGCTGCACATAGCTCTATACCTTCATGCTCTAAATTCACAGGAAAATCCCGGTTGATACCCGTTCTAAAGTGTTGCCAAGAGTCATATGCTCAATATCGATATAGGCAAACCAGCCAATCAATTGGAATTTGGCCTCTTCTCTCTCTCTCTCTCTCTCTCTCTCTCTCTCTCTCTCTCTCTCTCTCTCTCGATACATGTATCCTACCAAACTCAGCTGGATTCAAATGGTGTAGCTCTACTTTCACAAAAATGCAAAGACATAAGAACATATAAAGACTATCAATCATCAATATGGATATGGATACCCTTTCCCACAGAATACAAGACTTTTCACATACTACCTCACAAAAGCTTTGGGTATTAAAACTGGGGACACTACCCAAACCTGTAAATATTTAGCACAGCGTTATGGATCTTCGCACAATTTGAAGGTATAATGATAAGCGCTAGACATTAGTAAACAACAGAACTTCCTCGAGGGAGATTGTACCCAGCAAGATTACCTTTCACATATGTGCATGTGCCAAGCCCATCAGCTGCCTTTCCCCCTTTGCCTTTTCCTTTGGAAGCTCCTTCATCGGCAGCGCTACTACTAGCTTGCTTTCCCTTGCCTTTTGCACTCTCCTTCGCCTTGGAGTCCTTTCCCATGTTGAAAATCTGCAAGAAATGGATAATCAGAATTCGTCTAGAGACAAGCCAAAATAATAATGAGACGCAGGCGGGCAAGCTTGATTCAGGCCTTCTGTTTAAGCAAAGAGAGCCGAGACCTAGCGTCTCCTCGTGTCACCAAGTGTGTTATTATGTGTGCGTGTGAGAGAAAGAGAGAATAGAGAAGCTTGCTTAAACAAGTGTATACATTTTTTGTTTTTGTTTTTTTTTTCGAGCCGGGGTCAACAAGTATATACACATTGGCTTACCGATGGACAAGGAAAGAGAGAAAAAATATTATGGATTTAGCATTAGAGCAAGATGTTTTTTATGAAGAATTTGACTAGACTTAGATGATTTTTTATGAAGAGTAATGTGCATCGTGTGTGATCAAGAAGACAAAGGGATGGAAAAAAAGCACAAAGAGAGAGAGAGAGAGAGAGAGAGAGAGAGAGAGATCTATGAAAGACCCAAAGGGCCTATGAGACCAAGAGGAGAAATAAAAAGAGGGTTTGCACACTACACGAACCCGACAAGTACAAATGACAATAATCTACTCAAAAAATCTATTCAAAGGGAAAAGGGAATTATGTGTCATCCTCATCATAAGTAGAGTAGATAGCCACGATTATCCACCTATTGGGTTGATGAATCTTTGTGTACTTGGAGTAGATAGCTATGATATCCACCTATTGGGTTGATGAATCTTTGTGTACTTGGAGTAGATAGCTATGATATCCACCTATTGGGTTAATGAATCTTTGTGTACTTGGAGTAGATAGCCATGATATCCACCTATGGGGTCAATGAATCTTTGTGTAATTGGAGTATGTCCTTGCTCTAGAGCTCACAAGATAAGGATCCAAATCTCACATGGAATAACTGCTAGCTCCATATGGAGAAATAGTGCTCGCTCTCTAGTGAAATCATGGCTCTAGTGAGTGGTAATAGCACTAGGCCAAAGGTTAGTGCAATATAGAGATCTGATGAATTGCCCCGTGACTTGTTATCTCTCTCTAGCCGTGGTCTCTTGATAAAAAAGCTAAATAAATTTGTAATAGAATTCCAACTCATCCTACCTCTTTGAGTGTAGTCGCATGAAGGCATCTCTATGCTCAACATAGCTCTATCGATACATACCCAAACTTCTTTTATCTTTGTAGTGCATCACCCATAAAAGGGGGCCAAATCCCTCAATCATCCTCGTTTCTCATAATAAACTGAGCATGTAAAAAGTAGTGTTCCTTTGCCTTATCTCTTCATTAGTGCATACCTTGCATGCTCGTGCTTCTCATGGTATGCCCTCCGCTCAAGATAATGGGACAATACTCTCATTTGACCGATAGCAATCCTCATGCCATAAGACATATATCTTTAGAGATATACGAGTTTCTCACATAATCGTCCCTTATTACTTTCAAATACTCTAAAAAAGCCTTATAGGAAGCTTAAATGGGATTGGACTAGTCCAACTCATGTCAAAACTAGTCGGATTGTGCAGTTGATCTCTTGCTAAGTTTGTTAGATCCAAAAAGGGAGACTCTAGACTAGGGAAACAATCCATCTAGATATACCTCAAGGTGAGCCATCTAGTGGTGCAAGAGTATCATGATCTCCTACATCCCTCCTATGCATTGGAGGACTCAAGTGCCAACCTTGTGAGTTAGTCTCAGTCTAGTGTCTATAGATGATGTAAGTGAGTAGCTATTTGGAAGAGAGCATCTAAAACAAGTTGAGATGCTTCAAACTCAACAAATAGGATCTCACATTGCCTCTAAGGCCTCAAACATCATGACTCATGACGTGGCACTTCTTCCTGACATGGCTATCATGATATTAACGTGGCTAACAATGATGTTGACACAGCTATCATGATGCTGACTTGGCTATATCGCAATGTTAACGTGGTATCGTGATGTTAATGTGGCACCTCTTGCTAACACGGTATCATGATGCTGATGTGGCTATCCCGATGCTAACTTAGCTATTGTAATGTTAACATGGTATCACGATGATGATGCACCACTTCTTGCTAAGATGTGGCCATGTGTGAGGAGCAAGCTCCATGGGTTGTGCCATGTGTGAGATGGCCAAGTGTGTGGGTGGGAAAGTGTGTGGATGAGAGCATGCCAAGAGGGGCTAGTGAGTAAGCAAGCGAGCGTGATTAGCAGATCTACGTGCATCACACCTAACATAGACTTGAATTAAGCACAGCTTAATCAAGCATGTAACGCAGTCTTAGTGTAACAAAAATTAAGTAGGCAATTTATCAAAATCAACACTAGTAGCCCACTTAAGCACACAACTTTTTATCATTAAATGTGACCTTCATGTGCTTTTCCACCACTCAATAGACAAGCTTAGCACGAGATTATTTACCATTCATCGAACTTGATTAACAACAAGATTAAGGAAGAGATATTACACTTACCTAACAAAATCAATTTGCTTGATCTCCTTCTCTCTAACCTACTGGTTAATCCCAAGCTCTCTCTCTCTCTCTCCAAAAGCTTAACGCTTAATAAGCTTTTGCATAAAGCTTTTCTTTAAGCCTCCTCTCCCAAGCACCCTCCCAAATCTATCCTAGGTAAAGGCTACCTAAGTTTAAGTTAATTCTAAAGCTACTCAAGGTCAAGGTTTATTATGCAATGCTCTTAATGCCTAATGTTTACAGAGAGCTACTAATCCATGCAATTGCCTATATGCCTCAATGCAATCCTGAATCCCCTACAACTAATGCAATGCTAATCTTAATGTAACCAAACAAACCATGTAGACACTCAATGCAATTAAATCATGAAAACCCACTTCTTTGCTAACCATTAATCTAAAAATCAAATCATCTTAATCAACAACAGATCTCTCACAATAGGGTACAAAGTGAAGCCCTTCTCAAGTGGTGGCTAGCATCAACCACAATGGCAAAAGCTATCCTCGATAATGGTGCCAATGGAAAGCCAAGATTCATACTCGCAAGCACACTAGCAATGCATAGAAACATAAATCTTACCTATCTTTTATCATGGGGTTTAATCTCTCGCCAACCATGGAGCAACATCCTTGTGGAGGCAACTTCTAGTGGATGAAAACCTTTACTCCATTGTTGCCATAGAGCACCCAAAGAGAAGAGTTGGTCCTCTTTACTCCAATCTAGTCCAAGGAAGCTCCAAGTCAGCAACACTCCACACAATATCTCTCACAATGACTCCTCACTCGCACTAGGCACATGAGAGGCTAGTAAAATCACACACACACTAAACCACTAAAGAGAGAGAGCAAGAGAGTGGAGAGCTAAAGCACAAGATACCAAGAGCACAAGGACAAAAAACTAGACCCAAGAGAATGACCCTTTCTCATTAGTGAAAGTCACTTATATACATGCCACTCTTTGGCCTCGAGTGTCCACACTTAATAATAAGTTGGGTGCGCCCATCACTTTAAAGTGAATTAATGAGAAATAGTTGATGATGTTTATGAAGTGCATGGGATGTTGGCATTTATATGGTCTTGCCATCCCTTGGGTACATCATTGTTGGAATTAGGGTTGCAGGAAAGCACACAAAGCTTGGAGAAGAAGAAGCAAGAATGCACACAACACAAAGTGTATTAGATTGTGTCAATGTACAAAAGATGAGATAGCCCTAGAAGGATGGGCGTATATACAAGCCGGGGGAAAAAACCTCCTAAAGAGGGAAAAAGTGCCCCGGCGGTCCTAAGTGTGTTCACACACATCACTGCCTATGTATATGGCAACAAATCCCCCCTGGGAGTGATGGTGTGAACGAGAGCTGGCACTCATGTATAGGGGAGTGCCATGCCCGAAGTAGATCAATCCACAAAGGGGAGCAAGCCCAAAGCTTTGCGGAAAGCTTCGAACTTCTCACGAGGAAGCGCCTTTGTGAAAAGATCGGCGAGGTTGTCCTGTGTTGGCACATAGGCCAAGCTGATCTCTCCTGCTGAGAGTCTCTCCCTGACATAGTGATAATGCACCTCAATGTGCTTTGTGCGAGCATGAAAAACTGGGTTTCTCGCAACTGCCAATGCGCTCTGACTGTCAGTGAAGATAGAGGTGGTAGACTCCTGTCCAACACCCAAGTCAGCCATAAGCCGTCTGAGCCACACACACTCAACCGTAGCTGTGAAAGCTGCCCTGTACTCAGCTTCACAACTAGAAGTGGCCACAGTAGGTTGCTTCTTGCTCAACCAAGATATGCATGAGCTACCGAGCATGAAACAAAAACCACTTGTGGACACTCTTGTGTCATAGCAACCAGCCCAATCTGAGTCTGAAAAAGCATGTAAATCTGGCGGCAATGATCCCCCCTTGGGATAAAACAACCCAAGATGTATGGTGCCACTCAAGTAGCGAAAGATGCGCTTAACTGCCTTCCAATGCTGAGACCCTGGGCTATGCATAAACCTGCTCACCTGTGAGACTGCAAACTGAATGTCCGGCCTCGTAATGCATACATAAATGAGGCAACCAACAGCTGTCTGATAGAGTGAGACATCAAAGTGATCTCCAGCATCATGAAGACTCAACTTCAAACCTGTCTCCATTGGAGTAGCAATAGGCTTGCAGTCTTCAAGGCCAAATCTCCGCAACAATGTCTCAATATACTTTGTCTGACACAAAGCAATACCTCCATCACACTGCTTAAATTGTATTCCCAAATAATGATGCAAATGCCCCAAATCTGACATCTCAAAAGAGGCATTCAAATCAGCCTTAAAATCAGCAATATGACTCTCATTTGGTCCTGTGAGCAGCATGTCATCGACATAGAGAGCAATGATTAGATGTACACCATCCACACATTTAACATACAAAGTGCTTTCTGTTGGACTATTCTGAAACCCATGTGCAGTCAAATATGCATGTATCTTTTCATACCAAGCTCGTGGAGCTTGCTTTAAACCATATAAAGCCTTTTTCAACCTGCACACTTTGTTTTCCTGCCCTCTTTGAACAAAACCACGAGGCTGCGATACATACACTTCCTCATGCAAATCTCCATTCAAGAACGCAGTCTTTATGTCCAACTGATGTACATTCCAACCATTATGAGCTGCCAATGCACAAATGCTACGAATGGTAGTCATACGACAAGTGGGAGCAAAGGTCTCATCAAAATCAATGCCCTTTTCTTGAGCATAACCCTTTGCAACAAGTCTAGCTTTATAGCGATCAACACTGCCATCTGGCTTTCGTTTTAACTTAAAAACCCACTTACATCCAATGGCCTTTTTACCAATAGGCAAATCACACAAAGACCATGTACCATTCTTCATTATAGCATCATATTCACTTTGCATTGCAGCCAACCAATTTTCTGAATTTTGTGCCTCATCAAATGAAAGAGGTTCTTCCTCTTCACACATACTAGACACAGCCAAAGCATAACAATCTGATGTATAAGAGGCATGCTGAAAACCTGAACGAGTACGACTAGTCATAGGTGCATCAATCTTACTATCACGCAAGGTTTGCACCAGCCATTTAGGCATACCTCTAGCCTGCTCATTTTCAGCCCTATCCTCATGAATTACATCCTGTAAATCTGCATCAGAAATAGGCTGATCTATGATGTCATTTGAAATCTGCGTAGGCTGAATATTTGCCTCATTAGGACTTACATTTGAATTCCCACCTGTAAAGAGAGGCAACAACGTATCAAATACATCCCGTGAGCTCACACCTGTCTCTTTGGTACATGATAACAAGGGCTGCACAGCATCTTCCACAAAAACAACATCTCGACTAATCAAGATACGCTTTGACTGCGGATGATACAATCTGTAACCCTTGCTCTCAGCACTGTAACCAACAAAAATGCATTTAACAGCCTTATCATCCAATTTTCTGCGTTGTTGCACAGGCACTAAAGCATAGGCCAAGCAACCAAAGACACGCAAGTGACCAATAGAAGGCTTCCTGCCATGCCAAGCTTCGTATGGAGTAATAGACTGCAAGGCCTTAGTGGGACACCTGTTGAGTACATATGCAGCACACATGACAGCCTCAAGCCAAAATGCATGTGGCAAAGCTTGGCTCTTGACCATACATCGTGCCATCTCCATAAGTGACCTGTTCTTCCTCTCAGCAACACCATTTTGCTGAGGGGTATACGGCACTGTACATTGGTGTTTTATCCCACGACTAGCCAGAAATGCATCAAACTCTTTAGACATGTACTCCCCCCCTCGATCAGTACGGAGGGTGCCCACAGTACAATTGGATACATTTTCAACCATAAGAAAAAACTGTTTGAAGCACAATAACACTTCGGACTTTGCCTTCAGTGGATATACCCATGCATGCCTTGAGTAATCATCAATGAAAGTCACGAAGTACAAGTGTTTACCAAATGATGGAGTTTGCATAGGCCCACATACATCACTATGTACAAGCTGCAATTTGCGAGTGGCCCGCACAGAACCATCCTTTGGAAACGCAGAACGCTGCATTTTGCCCAAAATACAGCCTTCACAAACATGTTTCAATGGTGCCTCAAGAGGGGGCAATGAAGCAACCATATCAAATTTCTGCAAACGCAGCAAACTAGCAAAGTTCAGATGACCAAAACGAGCATGCCATAGTTTTGCATCTGAAACTGCCTTTTCATCAGAAACTGCATTTGCTGAATCTTCCACACACTTGTCATAAGAATTGAGCCTATACAGCCCACGAAACAAGGTGCCAGATACAATAATCGTATCACCAGAAGTCAAATCATGAACAGTACATCTGTCATCCACAAATTTGATTACAAATCCAAGTCTAGCAAGCGCAGAGACAGACAATAGATTCTTCTTTATCCCTGGCACATACAAGGCATCTGAAAGTATGAAAGCGCTGCCATTTGCAGCCGTAAGCATAATTTTACCAACGCCCTTCACTGGGTAAGAAGCATTATTGGCACATGTGACAGTATTCCCATTAGGGACAGCCTCAAGAGAAGTGAACATATCACAATGCGAGGTAATGTGCTTTGTAGCACCACTGTCAAAATACCAAACATGAGAGTCAACAGAAACTGCCAAACATGCATCATGTACAGATGGGTCATACTGGCAATACACGCTAAACGCCCATTCTGTATCCTGCACAACATTTGCAGAATCTGCATTTGTAGAAGCATCCGCTATTGTGGCTGCATTTGACTCTTTCTTCTTTGCCTCTTTAGCCTTTAGCTTAGGGCAATTCTTAATGACATGATCATTTGCCTTACAATAGTTGCACCTGGTCTTTTTCTTGCCTTTATCAAGAGCCTTCTCAGACTTATTGTTGCTACCTATGGAAGTAGAAGAAGTTGCAGACCTACTAATAGGAGAAGAAACAGTGGAAGGGGCTGCCTTACCACTTCTTCTCTGCTGGGGCAGCCATAAATGCTTGATCAACTGCACGCTGCCTGGCCCTGTTTTGCCTGGACTGCGCTTCTTGTAAGAGCTTGTTGACTAAAGTATCATACTTGACAGCATCAGGTCTGTCCTCATTAAGAAGTCTCCACGTGGAAGCAAAAGTCTGATATGTCTCAGGTAAAGCATCAAGAACAGTCTGCACAAGAGAATGATCAGGAATAATCTCACCTGCAGAAATCAACTGTTCTTTGAGATCTTTAATCTCAGCAAGAAAAACATTCATGTCATCATCTTCCTGCATAATCTTCAATTCTAGCTCTTTACGCAGGTAAGCGATTTTTGCCTCGTTACGACCTGCATACAAACCAGCTAGAATATCCCAAGCCTGTTTTGCTGTTTTAGCTGAACGAATATGTGGGGTGATGTTACGCTTGACAGAAAGTGCAATCAAGGCATGAGCCTACGCATCTTTACCATCCCAACGAGCTTGTTCAGCAGTGGGTAAAACAGCAGCAACAGTAGAGCTGCTAGAACCTGCAACATCCTCAACAGATCCTACATCCACAGAACCTAGACGTACATCCATACCCTGCACAATGTTCCACACTCCTTTTGCAACCAAAACATGCTGCATCATGTATGCCCAAAGTGGGTAGTTGCTGTCTCCATCCAGTTTGTCTTCAGCAGACAACATGCGAAATACATCATTGCTGTTATCAGCCATGGCCACTGACTGAAACTGATGCAAAAGCTACCTGTAATGAAGCAAAGACTGAACAGAAAACAACTCGTGCTATGTAGCACGGTCCACAATGGAGTATGTATGCCTGTTTTGCAGAAAACTGCACTGTCGAAATTTCTGCAGAAAATGACGAAAACACCTGTGCAGAACTTGAAATGCAAAAACGGAGCCCGAAACGACCTCAGATGCAAATTCTGAGAACGCAAAGCCCTTCGAGCTTATTTGCAGAGTATAGGGACCTGCAAGCGCTCGTGAAAACTCACCTCAATCGGAGAACGTGAGTCGGAGGGTGCTGGCGGCGTAGCCCTGGGAGCCGATGCCTGCTCTGATACCAATTGTTGGAATTAGGGTTGCAGGAAAGCACACAAAGCTTGGAGAAGAAGAAGCAAGAATGCACACAACACAAAGTGTATTAGATTGTGTCAATGTACAAAAGATGAGATAGCCCTAGAAGGATGGGCGTATATACAGGCCGGGGGAAAAAACCTCCTAAAGAGGAAAAAAGTGCCCCGGCGGTCCTAAGTGTGTTCACACACATCACTGCCTATGTATATGGCAACAATCATGAAGTATATTTTTATAGGCTAAGACTGATATGTTCGCACCCTGCAAGGGTGGACAATCCTGATCCTAGGTGACTAATGCATGTTCTTTTGGTTTTGTGACCGCGTCCTTAAGACCATTGGTGTCTTGCTCCCTTTTGGCTCTTGTAAAAACTAGATATTTGTGTGTAGTATAGATTTTATTGGCTATCTTCTACTGTATGTCAATGCCAACCATAATGTGACAAGGAGGAGTCAAACTAGGTAAGAAGGTCCCTAGTCAACCTCGCGTTAATACCACCCCATCCAGAGATGTATGGTTGTTAATCGATGGTTTATTTAGATATCAAGTTCAACTAGTATGGGGTATGGATGACATGCCAAGATGACACCTCTACTCTTATGCCATTGGTATAGTTGGTGAGATTATGGTTGATATGTTGCCATTGCCTTATAGGTTTAATTTTTAAAGTTATGGTATAGTTATAGCACTAGCTCATATAGTCGGGTTTACACTATGGACCTTGTATGTTATATTAGTAGAATACTTTCCCTTGTTATATGTACTCTTATCTTTATGTTATGGTTGTAGAGAAGTTAAGAAGAAAAAACGAAATTCAGCCATCCATCTCTCTCTTGTGTGCTTTTTTGTTGTTGTTATTGTTCTTGTTGTTGTTTGTCTGTGTGAAGAAGTTTACTTACAAGGAGCACAAGCCCAACCTCTCCCCCTTATTCTTCTCATTGCATAATGAGATTAAGAGGAAAGCAAAGGAACAGGTAGACATGTAAGGGTAACTCCATCACGCTCAAATGGCAAGCAAGAGGAAAGCAAAGGAAGTGGTACACATGTAAGGGTAACTCCATCAAGCTCAATTGGCAAGCAGTACACGGGTAAAGGTAACTAAACCATATCTTTCCCTTTGATTCAAAAGCAAACCTTTGGAAGTCAAGGAGGACAATAAGTGATAATACACACAACAGGAGTGGACATATCTTAGGAAACCCTCTTTGATGAAGTAAAAGTGAGTGTATATTGTGTTTGGAGCACCCAAAGGACGTGTCTAGCATTATTTTGGCCATCCCTTTGATTCAAAAGCAAACCTTTGGAAGTCAAGGAGGACAATAAGTGATAATAGGCACAACAGGACAATAAGTGATAATAAGCCCTCTTCAATGAAGCAAAAGTGAGTGTATACTGTGTTTGGAGCACCCGAAGGACGTGTCTAGTGTTATTTTGGAAGTCAAGGAGGACAATAAGTGATAATAGGCACAATAGGACAATAAGTGATAATAAGCCCTCTTTAATGAAGTAAAAGTGAGTGTATACTGTGTTTGGAGCACCCAAAGGACGTGTCTAGTGTTATTTTGGCCATCCTACAAATTTTTACAGACATTCTATAGAAGCATCAATAATGTTAATTTTTAGCTGTGCAATGCTTTTGTGTAGACTCTTGTGAGAGGTTTTTGCAAATGCTCTACAGAAGTGTCGATAATGATGGTTCCTAGTTATGTAGTGCTTCTTTGTTGCATGTTTCGCATAATATACACAGTGGTTGATTTGTCGATAATGATAGTTTCTAGACATGTAGTGCTTCTATGCTGCATGTAGTCTATGTTTCACATAGACTATTATACACAATGGTTGATTTGAAGTGTCTACAAAGATCTTGGGATCGACACATGTATGGTAGATGCGTGTTGATGTGACTTGTTCACATAAAGTGGCTACATAATAGGTTTAGAGTACCCATTGGTAAAGTTTATCTGATTAGTTCACATAAAGTGGCTGCATAATAGGTTTAGAGTACCCATTGGTAAAGTTTATATGTAGTATGTGCGTGATATATTATTGGAGATTGCAAGATTTGTGTTCGTGCAAAAGCTACTCCAAGTTTTGTTTGGCCTACATAGTATACCATATTTAGTGCATGTGAGAGTTATTGCATGTAGCAATGTCTCATAGTTTATCCTAGATTATGGGTAAGAAGTTGGAGAAAAACAACTTTGAAGTATGGAAGTTCAAGATGACAAACTTTCTCATGGGAAAAGGATATTGGGAGTTTATTATTTTCTTTCCATTCCCTGTTGATTAGGTTTCTCTTTCCTTTTTTCCCATTTATTACATCTTCTATATTTTATTAGCATTTTTTATTTTTTTTAACTTTTTGGCATGGTAAATATTTTGTAGAGATGCTCAGTAATGACACTTTAATCAAATGATGAGTTGATCATTTTTTAGGGATTTCTTAACTAGACTTCAATTTACTTATGTTTTTTCATGTTTATTTATACTCTTTTAAAAGTTTATTTTTTTTAAATACTTGTTCTAACATTAAGTTCCTAATCACTTATCATACCCTTAATTACTAACCCTAATCTTAACCAAGCATTCATGCAAGAAATTTGAGAAGAAGAATGTTGCCCTCATCATGCACATTCATGTAGTGTCATTAGCTAAAGAGAAAATAGCATGGCACGAAACACATTAACCACCCAACCATTCATTATCAACCTTTGAGCAGCCAAAATGTGAACAATTGTGCCTGCTCTCTATCTTTTACCTATCAATTGGTCCCCAATGTGTACATGTCAATAGACATTCTTTTGCCTACTTAGTTTAGCCTATAAACGTAATCTTCCTTTGGCCTATCAATTGGTCCCCGATGTGTATATACCAATAGACCTTCGTTTGCCTACTTGTCATAGCCTATAAACTTGATCTTCATTTGGCCTTCCTTAGGCCTCCAACCACAGCCTAACGTTCACACTTGTGATGGTGATGATACACATATCTCATGGTGCTCTGGGTATTATTTCTCTCCTTTAGACTTCCTATCCTCAAGCACATTGCTTTTATTTAGACTTCCCATTGTCAAGCATAATGGCCTATCATCACTTCACACAAACATCATAGGTCTACTCAGCCTTTATCTGAGGCATGCTTGACCTACTAAAGTCTTCTTGACCTACACATGTGTGCTTTTTAGGTCCTCTTGACCCTCTTGGTCCACTAACACATAGACTCTCTAGACATAGCTTTCAAAGACTAGCTCACTTGAGCTCTACGGATATGCCCTCAGCATTTCCTTTATGCGACACATTGCACATAGTCTTTATAGGATGGTGCATATCATTTCTAAGTTTTAAGAAAACCAATCATGTCTACGACTCCATTTTGAAACCTTTTTCTTTAGTGTGGGCTGGGTAAAGTAGAGCATTAGGCACTATTTTGGACATATTAAAACATTTTAATGATACATATATGCATGTTCAAGTGATAAAGGGATGAGTCTAATGTAAATTAGAAGGATTTATATGAATATTCAATTGGGAGCTCCAAATATATGCAAGTTGATCCATAGGCAGCTTTATTATGTAGATGGGTTTAGAGCTTAAGACTATTACATTGTGAGTTCTTTGAATTTTTTAATGTTATTCTGAGCTACTATTATGGTAGAAATATGATCATGCAATTTGGACCATGGTATGAATATGTAGTAACATGTCAAGCATATGTTGTAAAATTTCCATCCATAAAAGATTTCTAATATGCCTTACCTGGTGATCTAAAATTCTAGAGTATAGATTTTTATTACATGTGCACTATTCATCCCATGCCTGTATGATATTAAAGTTTCATAGAAAAATATTGGCATGTTAGAAGCACTTTTTTCTTGTGTATAGGACAAGAAATTGCAAGTTCTGATCCTGTCGTGCTTGTAATACTATACATACTTCTATTTGGGATGGCTCACCATCATGAATGTTTTTGTTTACTCACTTTTATATTTTTTCCATGATTTCTTGGTCATCTAGGTCTATCCTAGAAAAGGAATTTATGAGTGCACTTCTTTTCTAGGAGAGATGATCTATAAAAGGACACTTTTAGGTCTTTCAGTGTTATCTTTCTAGACTAACACAAAAGTTGCATCATAAATGTGCTTGAAGATTCTATCTCATGTTATACACATTCTGACATTCAATGAGAACTTCAATACACAAATCCATTAACATAATAGTCGATTTGTAATCTACACAAATCTTACGTTGAACAATTACAAAGTTGTCTAACCTTAAAATTACAAAGTTATCTAATCTTATGTTGAACAATTACAAAGTTGTATAGTCTTGAAAATTCTCACCATTGTGGATCATTAACTAGATTTGACAAAGCTAGTTCTCTATGTTTCTCCCTCAAATAACCATTACAAGTGGTTGAGAAACTTGTGCTACTCTTGATATCTTTTTGATTAGTCAATTAGACATTCACATCTTGTGTGTCAATTGATTGGCCCTCCAATTATAGATTAATTTACATGTTTGATACACATAGCTTAGCAATTTCATGCTCTATCCAATGATGTGTTCGATGGTGTGAAATAATTAGTGAGATTAGTGGTTAATTAGAGTCCTTGATTAGTCTAAAATGGAGAAAGATTATTGGTAAGATTAATCTTTGATTAATTTCTAAGCACTTTTTTACATAACTCATTAAGGCTAATGAGCTTTGAATGAAAAGATTCCAATGAGTTGTCAAATTGTCCATTTTGGGGCTCATTTATGAAGGGTGTAAGGGTATGTCATAAAAGGGTTGACTTTTTTTTATTCCACTTACCTTTTTGGGCAAATGCACATATCTATCCAATTTAAAATTTAAAAAATATTCTCCCCAAACAAGAAAATTCGAATTTCCCTCTTCTCACACAGGTTAAGCGGTTCATGCCTTAAGGTCTCATGCCAAAAAATATATTTCCGTGAGACACATGTCTCACGCCTTTAAAAAATAAAAATAAAATCGTGAACCACCCAGTTCACTCCGTGAACCGTACCTGCTGTCATGAAACAGCTCCTGCGGCCAAAAATAAAAATAAAAATCCGTGAGACACGTGTCTCACGCGTTAAGTGGTTCATGCCTTAAGCATTTCATGAATTTAGCGGTTCATGCCCAAAAAAATCAAATTTAATAAAATTTATGAAGTCTGTTTCACGCCGTGAACCGCACCCTGTTGTTTCACATCGTGAAAGGGGTTCGTCGAGAAAAAAAAACAGGAAAACAACCCTATTTGGAGGCTCATATCTCCTAAATTGTGAATCCAATGAACACTTTCTAGTGCTTAAAGCGAATATCGAGCTCTTCAAAATTGGTGTGTGTCCGAGGGCAAAATTCATCATTTTGGTCTTCGACCAACAACCTCAAAATTCGACCCAAAAATTGAGGCAAAAAATGACACTAAAAATCGCCCAAAATGGGGCGAAAATGATTGCAAACCATATTTAAGCTACTTTTTGAGTGTTTAGACGACGAAATCACAAAAAACTTAGAGAGACAAAGTTGTATTACTCCAAAAATGCTACAACTCTCTCATACAAAGTTTTTCCAAATTCCTTTTGGAACATGTTAAAAAATGAGCTACAAAATAGGAAAAATCTTTCTAGGAAAAAAAATCATCTTGAGATAGTGATGGAAAATAGGTTTTAAGACCTCCTCTTCCATATACTGCCATGCACTTTTTTCAGAAAAATATATCTAAGAGGTCGTCACGTGCGTGTAGCGCCTAAGCTAATTAGGGCAAACAGACACCTGTATGACTCAGTGAAGGGTACGCTAGGCCTCCTGAGGCTATAAACGAGCTATAAGAAAACCTAAAAAGCAGAAAAAGAAACATGTGCTTGCCCATTAAAGAGCTATTGACAACGTCAAAGATATGGCAACAATAGAGGGATTACGTGGGCTCACACCCAGACTCAATGGCTGTAATCTTCGAGCCATTGAAATCCATGCCCCAAAGGCATCTCCCAATACTATTTGCCATGCCTACAACAAGTGTATCATCGGGTTTTACACCCCCTGTCACATCAATCTCTCCAAGATTTGGCCCCTTGCCTAGCATTATCACAAGTCCTAAGCCTTTAGACATGCTAGGTACCAACCCTTAGATTCCCACACCGTGGACATATTGACTAATCTAGGAAGGGGGGTTGCCGAAGGACTAAGTGAGTCCCTACCCACATTAGCACTCACACGGGGCCTCAATAACTCATACAAAAACACAACCATACAGATTTCTAAAATCATGGGCAAATATGATGGAACAACTGATCCTGTTCAATTCCTACAAATGTTTGAACAACGATGTGAAGCCTTTGGAAATCCAAACTGCTCCACCAAGGTATATGCATTGAACCTATGCTTAGTGGAAAAGGCTAGTCGATGGTTCATCACATTGATGCCAGCAATTAAAACAAATTTCAGGACCTTGAGAACAGCCTTTACCCATGGCTTTTCAAGACAAGGTGATCGGTGGAGTGCAACGAAAGAACTCTATTCAATTGAGCGGAAACAAAACGAAACCATTAGAGATTTTATCCTTCGGATAAAAATCTTGGACTCATGATGTGAGATATGGGAGAAACTAAATGATGCTCAATTGAAGAGATGTTTCATGATGGGCTTAAAGAATAATAGCTTACACAACTTTATCATTGTATCTAATCCAGAGATCTTCGATCAATGTTGTAAAGAAGCAATACGTTTAGATGACAACATGATGGAGGATGATCATGATATGAGATGTCCCTCATCTAAACCAAGTGAAGCAATGGCTAAAGAAAATTTAATTTTGAAATTGTCATTCCCTGAATCCTACGTAGCATTGCTTAAAAGGCTTGAATCAGAATATCCAAGAAAGGATGAGCCCCCCCGAAACCAATTATCCTTAATGCCTCTCCAAGTGATGGGCGAGATGCCTTGCGTTCAATGTAATCACTATGTCCATCCTAATCGCCATTGTGCATACAACGCGCCTATCTTTCTGTACTGCATTTATTACAAAACCTTTGGTCATGACGCACCCCAATGTCACAATTCACCTACATTTAACTCAAAACCTTTCGTCATGACACACCCCAATGTCACAATTCACCTACATTTAACTCAAAACCTCCATATCCCGTGTCCCAAACAAACATAGTTCAAAGGGTCGAAACTGCTCAAGAAACAGTTCAATGAACACTTCAATGTTTCTATTGTCGTGGATCGCACAAAGTAGCAGACTGCACAGTTTGGAATACTTCCATGCCCACAATCAGTGACGCTTTGTAACCCATGTGTGAACGATGTGGAATCGATCACATATTCCAAGATTTCCCAAGGCGAGTTGCTTCCCTACAACCTGTCTCACAGAATACAACTCTTAACATCTTGAGTGTACAAAATAGGCAATTGTCTATGGTACCCTTGAATGTGCTTACACGCTTACAAGCTAAGGCATGGGATACGGTAAAAAAGAATGCAAAAGAAAATACTTCAAAATGGGTAGAAGAACCAAAAGAGAAAGCAAAACCTTCTAAACTCAAGAAAAAACAAGGGCAACCAAACTGTCGAAACCAAGGTTGAAATAAAGGACAAGGAAGAAGAGCCTGTGGAGGACATAAACCCAAAAGAGCCAAAAGCTATACATGATGCAAAAGCATCCACCTTAAAGGCTACCACTCAAACCACAAAACCCATGAGTAAGACAGAGAACAAAAAAACACAAAAGAAAGTTCATTCTTATCGCATAGGCAAACCTAATGAAAACTTGACGATCTAAGGAAAGTTAGAAGATGATATAAGTTCTAGTACGTCACTTTGTGTGGATGAACCAAGTTCTAATTCGTTACTAGGTGCATAACATAGACTAATCAAGAAACTAGAACCTGCCCAACCACCCCAAATTGAAAATCATGATCACACGACATATGTGGAACATAAAAAGTAAGCTCAAGAGAGCATGCTTAGCATTGTTGAGTGTTATACAGGATCATTGGTTGTGATTGAATCTCATAATGCCAATTCTAAAAAAGCAACCAAAATATAAAAACTAGAGGAGTATCGCTTCCCCTTTCAAGAGGAAGTCGTACTCTTTACATAAGAGTCATTAGAGGCAAATTGCACGAATTATGCAGTTGAAAAAGCATGTGAGGAATTCAATAATTCCCTTACAAAATTAAAGCACTCTCTCAAATCCTTGTTTGGGGAGGAGTGCTCTTCTCTCGTGGTGGTGAAGCCAGTATAGCATTGGCACTTATACTTTTAAAGGCTAAACATGAGTTATACCAAGACATAAAGTGCTACATAGAACAAGACTGTGAGTATTCATAAGTTTCCAAACAGACCTCAATTAAAATTGTGTCAGAGGACCGGGTGTGCCATTGTACACATTGGGTACTCTTGAAAAAGCTGAAAGCCAAGAAGAGGATAAAAGTGAATGGGAATATGAAACCGAAACGGGATCTAAAGCTGAAACAGAAATTGAAACATCCATAGTTCCTCTTGAAGATTCTATCATGGTATGGTTGGATTTCCCTACGGGTAATGATGTTAAGCACAAACGCGCGTTGATTAGCCCTTGAGCTAGTCATAACATCATGACAATAGGCACTTGGGTGTCATTGGGACAACCTTAAATCTTCCCTAAAGACAATGGTCTGGCAAAAGGTGCCAATGGACAAAACATTGAAGTTCCAGGTTACTTTAGCTATGCTACTCAAACAATCGGTAGAAATGTGGAATTTAGATTCCATGTTACCCTAGATTTCCTTGAGTATGATGTCATCCTGTAGATACGTGACTCATTGTATTCAATTGATGAATCCATTCAAACAGTCACCTTGAACACTCCTGTAGGCATTATGCAATTGCTTACGGGAGGAAGAGACCTTAGAGGAGCTCAAACTTCTAACATATCTTACTGAGAATATCCCAAGAATTATAGTTGGATTAGAACTTTCCACTGAACTCACCACAATTCAAGCATAACTTTATCCAACACGAGAGCACAATCTCATGACCCTCGAGTTATGGATTTGTTAGGTCAACCAACACTCACGGCTCATCCTGATAGAATTCCATTCACAAAAGACTTGAACATGACATGTTTAGGGTACTTTGAACATACAATGTATATTGAAACTACCCCCCTTACTTCTTGCAAGTTTTTTGTGGTTGAGTATGTGTTGGAAGCAGATTTGATATTGGACTATTGCTACCCAAGCACCACTGTGCTTTGCTAGCGAGCGATAAGGTCATCATGATGGTTAACGACACAAAGTTGACAATACCATACTGCACATTCTTTTGGCTAAGTTAATGTAGCAGCTGTTCCATGAATTAAATCCATACTCATGCATTGGAGGACATTTGCACCAAGGCCTTATCATACAACTTTCCAAGTACATCTCTAGATGGGGGGGGCCATGGTGGGCGAAAGCTTGGTCAATGGTACAACCCATCGCCTGGAACTTTCCTTCGAATTGCAAACCTCTCTAAACACATGTCTTCACAAACACATTAAATCCTTGGTGAAGATATATAAATTAGCCTCGCAAGTCGACGTACTTCTTTAATGCTTCGCCAATAAGTGGCTACTACTTCAACAAGCAGCAGCTCAATAAGAGTCTATGTGACTCAATTCTTGTACTTCATGTATATTTGTTTCAGAAGAGCACTTAAATATACATAAAAGCATTAAAAACACATGGAAAGAAGCATTCAGGAACATGTCTTACTCAACAACATTTGGTAAGAATGTTGCCACAAAAAGGGACATCGTTGAAGGCCAATTTCTTTAAATGATGAATGTCGCTTCAATGAATCAGATGAGGAACTAAGAATCACAATCTCGTTCTGATGATTTTGTCTATGTTCCTTCGGATCCTCCTTCTCTTCTCCCCCATTATTAACATCTCTTAGTTTTTCAACTAACACAAATCCCATGTAACCCTGCTTATGATTGCTAAAAAACATGAGCAAAAAATATTTAAAAAAAAAAGCTCACAAAAATATAAAAATGTAATCACTCACAAAAACCCCCATCCTCCATTCTCATTAGGAATTTATGCTAGTCTCTAACCTTTTCATTTACTAACTAGCCTTTCTTATTCCTTCTGTAGGAACAAAGACCATTGAATGCCATTCAACTAGGACACAATCGGCATCAGGAATGGGGAATATTAACTCATTCCTAGGGTTAACAAGAGCTACTACCATTATCTTATATCAAGGAGTCAAGGTAGATACCCTAAAAGGTCATACATTCAAGATATGAAGTAATGGTGTCCAAATCTACAACTTGGACGGGCGTATGTAATGGTCCTATGGAATACTTATGGTGATTTCTACTTTAATGGACGGGCGTATGTAATGGTCCTATGGAATACTTATGGTGATTTCTACTTTAAGAGCATGTGGTAGTAAGTTAGGATGAAGGTACCAAGTGGTGTTCTTCATGGATATATTATGAGAGTGGTCATTGTAATAGTATTAGGCCTCTTATGACCTTAAAGTGCCCGGTAGGCCACAGTTTAGTGAGTGTGAACACTTATGGTCATGTATAGAAGTGAATATCTCTCATAATACAAGGGACTCTCCCATTGTGCAATATAGTCTTACTCTTGCTAATCCTCTTGCTAATCTCTCTCTCTCCAATGCATTCTAGTGAGTGTGTGTGAGTGAAGTGAGGTGAGAGGAGGGATGAATATACGTAGTGCAAGGCGGCGGTGTGACAACGTTCGTGGGAGACACGGTGGAATTGCTTCTCAAGGAGTTTGTGTTTCAAGGGGGGTTAGGGTGAGTCATAACAGACCTTCAACCCATGCCAAACTTTTGTTGTTCTGCTTGAGCATTAGCCACAAAATCAAGGTTGTCGAATGCATACATGTCAATGAGCCCTTAGATTTTTAAATTTGGAGTAAGGTATACACCGAGGTTACGAGAATGTTATGAGTGATGGGATGTTGTTCCAAGAAGGAGATAGACATCAATAGAATGGTTAAGACAAAGAGTATAATATAAGAAGAAAAGGGTAATAATGTATGGAATGTTGATCAAAACATGAAACAAGACCTTGAAGAGCATGCGTAAACGTAATGCATGATCATTTTGTCAAGGGAAATCATATCATGACCATCGAAAGTGGTTTGGAAAAGAGCTCCAAAGTTACCTCCCTTGTGGAGATAGCTAGTGACAATCTCCCGCTTAAACTTGATCTTACCAAAGAAAAGACACCCATAGACTATGAAAACATTCCAAAGAAACTCAAGGAATACCCCAACCCCATGTTGGAGAAAGAGAGAATGAAACAATCCCAAGAGCTTGTGAGGAAGGTAAAGGTCGAATTAAAGGTAGTGTTAGAGTAAGTGGTCGAGTACGAACCATGAACCCTGCTTGAGTCCCACACTTTTAGTAGAGCTACGTGCTCTGAACCTGCGAGGGACAAGTGAAGTAAACAAAGGAGGTGGGGAAGTAGATTCGCCATTCACATCTCATGTAGACCCTGCCCTCCCAAAGAGTGTCCATGTGGATATTCTACCCACTTCATGTAATGAAGGCCCTACTGAGCTACCACCTTCTGACGCTCTTCCTAAAGTAGAGGCCTCTAGAAGTCAAACCACAAGAAGTGACATTGCGTCCACTTCGAGAGAACCTTTTGGCACGTCAAGTTTAGATGGGATATTTCTCATTGAAAATTGGGAATATGACCTACACACGGAGACTCTGACTGACCTATACACGAGTTACACATACCATGTGGGTTGGTTAGAAGTCATATGATCTACATCTAGTGCCACCAATCTAGATGAACAACAACAAATGATATATGAAGTTATCCATAAAATTATCCAATTCAAGAGGCAGAATAGGGGAGTGAACCTAGTTTCAACTGGCCCTATGAGATTTTTAGATACGGTCAAGGCTAAACAACCAACCCTGTCACAATTGGAGACTCCCACGGTGAGTCCCGTAGATCCTTTGTATGTTGTTTTGCCTGGAGTCTCAAAGCAGGTTGAGCCCACGAGCAGTAACTTTAGCTTTCCAACTTTGGCTCAACTTTCCATTAGGGAATCCACAATGCCTACTCCGATGATGAGCATGATGGAAAGTGCATCCGTTACCAATGTAGTTAGTAAAACACCGCTACCTAGTGGTACAGTACCTACAACAGTGCGTAGTACTAGTGCCTTATCAGAAACCTTATCCAAGAGGAGCTATGCCTAGTCACATATCATATCCCGCATCAGCTGTATACATACCAAGACCAATGCCAACTCTTGTCAACCAAGCCATCCCAAAAGTGCCTCCACCAGCTATGCTTGCTCACTTAGGTGATCTAGTAGTGTTTGCTCAAACGATCGGACGATCTATTGCGAAAAACATGCATGGCATATCTGAGAGAGAGCTTAGAAGCAAGGCGGTACAAGTTGCCAAGCTCACTCAGAACTTCAGTGGGTGGGTAACGAAGATGTTAGGAAGCATGTTGAAGTTTTTGAACATGTGTGTGATTCCTTGGAAGAGCACAATGAGCTACATAAGTGTCAAGCCTTAGGCTTAACCTTGAGTGGTTTCCAGGAGACCACCTCTTTAATGCTACGATTGTGGTGGACCGCATCGTGTAGCAGAGTGCCCTAATAGGCTATAGAAGATTACTACTCAAATGCAACCAAATCAAGGGAGCACGTTGAGAATGCGGGTACTTACATGTAATCGTTTTGTGGCATAGATCATTTGATTGCTCAATGTCCACATAATCCAAGTGCACCCAAGATTACGCCATTGAATTTGGTTGAGGTCACCAATGAGGCACTAGGAACCACACCTGTTGTACCTGCAAATGTAGTCACACGGTCAATGCTTCAAAATCAAAACTATATTCTTGAAGAGAGGGATACTACATCATTTGCTTGAGCAAAGAAAAAGAAAACGTGATGGAAGAGATTGCTTAATGCCACAAGCTTCAAACCTAGTTCAAAGACTAATATAGGGACAAGAGACGACCCTGTGTATATAAATGATGGAAGAGATTTGCTTAATGCCACAAGCTTCAAACCTAGTTCAAAGACTAATATAGGGACAAGAGACGACCCTGTGTATATAAATGATCCTGAAGATGATTCTATTTCAATAGAAACCCTGGAGACCAAAGCCACTACTTTAAGGGAGGAACCCACTCGAGAGCGCAACGAAGGAGAATCAAGCAAAGACATAAATTGGGGGAAACAAAAGGAAACTCCTTCTGCAGCCCCACAACAACCAAGTCAGCTAATGCCCTCTCGGCTACCTAGACTGACTGAGACTCTCAAAGACAAGCCACGTGGGCCAAAAACCCTCAAGAAAAAGATTGGGACTTACCCAATAGAGGATATTGAACGAGTGCAACACTTAAGGGGTTGGGTGGAAGAACACAAAGAGAACTGGAGCCAGAACCTAGAAAAATCAAGATCTCAGACACAATGTTTCCTACACGAGTTCAGCCTCACAGGAGCCATAAACCGTTAGCTATACCTAGTATCATTCGGGAAGGAAGTGAGGATAGGACATCAGGAAGTGGGCAGACACCCTTCTTGCTTGAAAGAATGTTTAGTGAGGGAATGCCTGACCCCATCGAAGAGGAAGTGATTCCATCCTCACCAATCCATCGAAGAGGAAGTGATTCCATCCTCAGCAGTCCCTAGTTAAGGGCCGATATCTCAAAAAGTACCGTTGAATGTGTCCAAACTAATGGATTTCATGTCCCTTGAAATCAGAACCATGATCATATCCAAGTTATACGGAGATCCTGAGCTATTCTTAGCTCTTCGGGCATTTCTCAATGGAGAACTGAAGGTGGGGTTACCACAATTTGCAAATATGGATAGACCCGACATGCTTCAAGATGTGGAGGAACATTTGGATCTACAGCCCAACCTAGATGAAGACTCGGTCATTGAAATACCTTTTAACAAGTTGGGACAGTACTTTGAAGGTGACGAATCTAATGCAACCCTCCCATTTACTACCAAGGGATTAACTCTAAAGGGAATCCTTGATGGTGGCGCTCGAGTGAGCATTGTGACTAAAAACTGCTGGGAATCTATGGGAAGACCTCACCTAGAAGTCACAAACATAGTGGTTAAGATGGCAAACGGAACTATAGCTAAACCTATTGGAATGCTAAGGGACCTTAAGATCAAGGTTTTGGGATATAAGGTAGGGCATACCTTCATTGTAATGGATTTCTCTAAGCATCCTATGTCATATCAAATGATCTTAGGATGTCCTTTCATGAGGGAAGCACAAATGGTGCATGACTGGTCGAAAAACCATCTACTTACAATTCTAGGACTTTGTCATTTGAGTTGATCTTGAGAATGGTCGCGTGCATCCTTTAGGAAGCAAGGTTATCATTGATAATCGATCGGATACCACTATTCACTCAACCCCATTAAAGTATTGCTATACATGTAAAAAAGAGACCAATGATGAGGAAGATTCTCCTTATATGGATGTCCTACCGGGCGTGACTGAGTCAGATAACGTAGATTGGATACACCTAGCAGCAACCATAGACACATGGGAAAATAGAGGCACAAGTTGGGGCAAGATATGCCACCATTAGTGCCAGTAAACATGATAGGTGTTATGCACTTGACTTCTGATGGCAAGAAAGTGGTAAACTCCCTTGACACTGAAAGTAGCAAAGACTCCGACCAATGCGACTCCGAGTCTGAATCTCAAGAAGAAACTGACTCTGAGCCTGATAGGGGGTATGAATTGAATATTCACCCAAGTGTGAAAGCCATGTGCTCAAGACCTACGATAGTAACCTCTTGTAGTTCATCCGAGAGTGAGGGGGACACAAGTGAAGATCGATCAAGTGAGTCTGAATCTGATATAAACAAAAATCAGAAACTAGGTAAGAAGAAGACGAGACATAAGCGACAATGCTATCGAGCTAAGGTACGAGCTAGAATAAATAAAGAGAGATCCACTGCAGAATGGCTTAGTTATGTAGGAGCATATGATGCGGAAGTTAGTGGATAATTGGGGAGAATACCTCCAAAGTGTCGTGTGGTGTAGTCCGCAACCTCATGACATCGCCCAATTAGAAATCGAAGAGAAGTCGAAACTAAGTTGTACTGCGAGAAGGCGTCAAAATCGAGAGTTAGCTCAGTAACAAAAGGAAGCAGAATTTAAAGAAAAAAGCACGGCACAACAAGAATTGGTAGACTTACACCCCGCACCCGAGCATTTCAAATCTTTTACCACCAACGTAAAGTCATCCACACAAAAGCCCAACTACCAATGGGAGTAGCGGTGTCTATGATGGCCCGACGGTAGTTAAGGAGATAGAACTAGCAGATCCAGGTGAGGAGTATAAACCAGTTTTTATTACTCAAGACCTCACCAAGACGGAAGAAGCTACATTTAAGATGCTTCTTAAAGAATTCAAGGACACATTTACTTGGACATACCATGATATGAAGGGTGTTCCACCCAATGTGGTGAAACACACAATTCCAATGATTAGCACTGCTAAACCAATCCAGCAACGTCCCTACCCAATGAATCCTAAGTATGCAAAGATTGGTTTAGCACTGCTAAACCAATCCAGCAACGTCCCTACCCAATGAATCCTAAGTATGCAAAGATTGTACATGAGGAAATTGAAAAGCTTATAAAATGTGGATTCATATACCCTATTGAGCACTCAGAATGGGTTTCTCTGATAGTCATTGTACCAAAGAAGAATGGAAAACTCAGAGTATGCGTTGATCTCAAAAAGGTTAATGCAGCCACCCACCAGAAGAGATCATTACCCCTTGCTGTATTCAGAACATGTGCTTGAAAGAGTTGTAGGGAAAGGAGGCTTATAGCTTTTTAGACGAGTACTTTGGTTATAATCAGATCACAATTGTAGTAGAGGACCAAGCTAAAACAGCTTTTATAATGGAGTTTGGAGTGTTTGCCTTTCGCGTCATGGCCTTTGGCTTAACCAATGCACCTGTAACATTCCAACGATTGATAAACACAACCTTTAAGGAATATCTAAGGGACTTTTGTGAAGCCTTCTTAGATGATCTTTGTGTTCATTCCTCTTGGGACAAGCACTTGATGTGTTTACGAAAAGTATTTGAAAGGTGTAGATTATATCGCATCTCATCCTTTCAAATGCTAATTCTAGGTTAAACACGGAGTTATTCTAGGGCATATAGTGTCCAAAAATGGAATTTCCACCGACGAAAGTAAAATCAAGGTCATTCTGCTCTAGGGGAGTCCAGTGCTTTATGGGGCATGTTGGTTATTATCGAAGGTAAATTTTATTCTTCACTGAGATAGCTCGACCATTGTACAAGCTTCTCATCGAGTTTATTTGGACCGAAGATTGTGACCGTGCATATGAGTTATTAAAGAAGGCCCTGGCGAGTGCTCCAATCTTGCGAATGCCTAACTGGGATTTAATCTTCCATGTGCATATGAGTTATTAAAGAAGACCCTAGCAAGTGCTCCAATCTTGCGAATGCCTAACTAGGATTTAATCTTCCATGTGCATATTGATGCATCAAACTTTGCTATTTGGTGTGTACTAAAACCTGGAGAACATAAACTAGACTATCCCATTAGCTTTGCCAGTCGCCAGTTGAACGATGCTAAAATGAACTACACGACTACGGAGCGAGAAGGGTTGGCAATGATATATGCAGTAAAGAAATTTTGTTATTACCTTCTTGCCACCAAGTTTGTTTTCTATGTGGATCATCAAGGATTGTTGTATCTGGTGAACAAACCACGCTCCACAAGAAGAATCATATGATGGTTGTTGATTCTTCTTGAGTTTGATTTCACTCTTGTTGTGAGACCTGGCAAAAAACATGTCATGGGGCTGATCATTTGTCTTGCATACCTAATGGTGAAGCTCCTACGAGAGTTGATGAATTACCTGACACTTCCTTGTTCATGGTGGAGACAATGCCTGAATGGAGTGAGAAGATTGTTAACTTCTTGGTTAATGGTTTTCCACACAAAGAGCTTCGTAAAGATCTAGCTCAAAAGTTGATCAAGGAATGTGAACCCTATTGCCTAATGGTCGGGACTCTTTATAAAAGAGGAAAGGATGACATTCTTAGGCGTTGTGCCCGAGAGGATGAGTATCTATATATTTTGCAAGAGGCACATATGGGCATAGCTGGTGGTCACTTTTCAGGAGACTTAACTACGCAAAAGATATTGCAATCAGGGTATTGGTGGCCCACTATGTTCCAAGATGCATCACTTTTTGTGAAGGGTTGTGATGATGAATGCCAATGCTACAAGAAACCCCAGCGGAAAGATTAGATGCCCCTACATCCAATTAAAGTAAACCAACCGTTTGAAAAGTGGGGTTTAGGCTTTGTAGGTCCAATTAGCCCAGCGGCCCATAACACAATCTCGCTATATTATTGTGGCCCACTGATTATGTGACCAAATGGGCTGAAGCGAAAGAGACACGTAAGGCAGATGCGAGGACAATAGCCAAGTTCCTCTTTGAAAATATAATCACACGCTTCGATTGTCCTTTTGAACTTGTGGGCGACAATGGTACGCATTTTATAAATGAAGTGATTAAGGAGCTCACAACAAATTTCATGATATCCCATTATAAATCTACTCCTTATTATCCGTACATACAAATGGGTCCCAAAAGCTTTGTTAACGGCTACCTCTATTGCTCAATCTCGTTCAAACAAGAAGCCTCATAGTAGGAAAGCAGCTACCCGCCCTAGAAAAGGCAAGGTTACATCACGTTGGATTTCTAAAATATTATTAGCAGCCCAAGGATACTACGAAGGGAATGACCAGATTTGGGTCCCTAAACATAAGCTGAATTCCTCTGCGTCGCTTGTAAAATCTTGTAAGCCAAATGTTGCCACCCCAACGACAATTCAAGACCGTGGTAAGGGAAAGGTAACAGAGTACTCCACACCACTTCTTCCAGAGCTAGTTTGGATTTCTAAACGATATCGATC
This sequence comes from Cibotium barometz, assembly GCF_041138505.1. Lineage (NCBI taxonomy): Eukaryota > Viridiplantae > Streptophyta > Polypodiopsida > Cyatheales > Cibotiaceae > Cibotium > Cibotium barometz. The sequence continues at coordinate 26,721,587 of NC_141055.1, read as the reverse complement.
GATACCACCTACTAGCTCAGGAAGGGGGGAGTCACAGGAAGCTTCTAGCTCCTCATGCCATTCACACGTTGATATAGAAGTTTCTGCATGCTCTACACCTATCCTTGTCAATACCCACCAAGAAACCAATGAGTCTACGTCTCCCCTTGTAAATGTATCGTCGGAAGCCATATTCTCCGTTCGTTCATGGGAGCGTACACCACCATCTTTGCAACTTGATGTGGCCATAAGGGTCGTAAAAAGCTATATGCCCACATCACCACCTATAACCCACTGGACAAATTGGTTCCAAGGGGGGGCGACCACATCATTGTTGCAAAAAAAATGATCTACCCAAGGAAGGGGGGAGCATGTACTCACGTTCGACATTCTATTGCTTCCTCCCTAACCTTCTCCCCTAACCATGTAACTCCCAAATTCAAGGGAATGTATATATATAGCTTCATACACAAAAAAGAAAAGAAAAATAGTAAAAAGAGCAAGAGCATATTAAGAGGAGAGTTATCCGCACACAACTAGAAACAAGATTGACCTATCTTCATGAACCTACTGATGCTATATCTGTGTTTGTAGATATGGCAGATGCACGAGCATCACACACTTCATCCACTCCCACCTTTGGTGAGAGGTATCATCTGTACCTTTCTCAGATATTTCACATGTGCTATCGTGTAATTAAAACCAAATTGGGTCATATAGATGTACTAGCCAGCGAGAGAAATGTTGAGAAATTAGAATGGCTAATTCACCTATTGACCGCGACTGACCCCTACTCCATAGAGGATGTATCTCCGATAGCCCAAGTCTTTACTTTTCCACAGGATGACTATCCTCGCATAGTTACATTCTTGACGAGTCTATGTGGATGGGAGGATGAAGAAGATATATCTGATGATGAATGGACGGATGAGACTCATTGCACTACCGAGGCTGATTTTATTTATTTGGATGATGCGGATAGAGGCTTAGCCTTAGGGCTATAGCTAGAACTCTGCAACATCCTCTTACCTTGATCCTCAGTATTAGTGTGGTGACTGGTAGAGGTAGGTTAGTGTTTTCAAGTTGTTTCTAGTTTTGTGTCCTTAAACGAGTCCTTATTTTTTCCCATTAATCTGCCTCTCGAGGTATAGTGCTTGTTAGTTAATTGTACAGGTTGAAAAGTTTGAGGTGGGTTCGCTTTCATAGTCCTGGGACTGCCACAATGTTCATACATGGATATCTACATCAAATTGCGAGCATTTCTCATCGAATCAAGGAGATATCCAAAATACAGCTGTAATTCTTCCATGCCCACCCTCTCTTTCCTTTTTACTATTCAATTAATTGCATGAACTATAATGCATGACCACATGGAATTTGTCAAGCACTACTTAGTTTTTGAAGTTGCCTAAGGTGTTTGTGTAAATCATTAATTGAGTTTAACCTTATTTTAGAAATTCTTGGGAATGCATGATGTCTTTAGTTAACCTTGGAATATGGTTGTCTTAGGTCTAGGGTTAAACCATCTTAATGCTTGAACAACCTGGCCGTGTGTGTTGACCTCTAAGACATAGCTTCTACCCCTTTGTCGAAAGGATGTAAGAACACATGATAATTTGGGAGCAAAAATCCAAAGAGATAAATAAAAAATAAAAAGAAAGACCTACAAAAAATGGCAATGTATGTCTATTATGTGCTTTCATGTCGGCCTATCGCCCTATTGACACTTGGTAGGCGAAGAGTATTCCACTCCAGACCGATGCCCTGGGTTGGTAGGGGGTAGCCTTGCCTAAGGTGAGCTAGTAGATTCTTGGAGAAGGCCTTGTGGTAAACATGGCACCAGGGTCGATGCTAGTTTTGCTTTAGGGAGGTCGCCATTGTTTGTAAAAATTGTCACGTGCATAAAAGAAATAAAGGCAAAAGACTCCTATGACTCCTATGACTCTGATGTTTCTTGTGTCCTTAGGCTCTTGGGATTAGCTTGTTCTTAGAATAGACACATTGTGGTCATCTGTTTATTTATTAAGCTTGGATTGTAGACCTTAATTAACCTTCGACACCTTACTAACTCTTGAATTACTTTCAATAGTTTTAAACTCCTATTGATTTGCTACGCTAGCTCCTTAATGTGACCTCTTAAACTAGGTTCTCATGGAATACTTCCATTGTGGTCTTACATGCTTGATTTTATTTTTGATACACTCTATATCTTTTGAAGACCAAGCATGCTTTCACTCTACTTCCCTATTTTGCAGATACAATCTACCACAACAAACCCTGTTGAGCTCACCATACCATAGCTTTCGAGGATGGAATCTACATCAGGAAGGGGGGCATGTTAACCTATAGTGGTGGACATTGAGACGTATTACTTTTTATGTCATATAATTACGTATTTTGAGTCATGGGCCGGGCTTGTCGGCACCACATGTAAAGGGTAAGGGGATTGGGTGATCGTCGATGAGAGGCGCACCTCGAATTTCATCAGGATAAGGGTCAGGATCGACCAGCCATGTGTGGGCGCCCATGTGTGAACGACCAGGTCACATATAAAAGTCAAATGTAACCTAAAACCTCTCATTATCTGAGTGTTGAATACAAGTAGTGCTCTTGCTTCATCTTCTCCATCTCCTTCTCCACAGCATGTGTGTGTGTGTGTGTGTGTGTGTGTGTGTGTGTGTGTGTGTGTGTGTGTGTGAGAGAGAGAGAGAGAGAGAGAGAGAGAGAGAGAGAGAGAGAGAGAGAGAGAGTGTAGTGATCGAGCATTGCGAGGCGGCACGGCGGCGGCGAGGCGGTAGAGCAGCGAGCGACGGCGGTTCCTTCTTCATCGCGGCGTGAGAATCCTTCACGACGGTGGTCTGAGCGGTGAGTGACACACCATTGCTCCCTGTTTTGAGCTTGCTGGTTTCCTGGTTGTGTGCTTGCAACCATTTGTGGCTCACACATGGTGCTTGGCAAGTTCCTAGCTCTGACACGTGCGGCAAGAGTGCACATACACCAAGTAAGCTCCTAAACCTATGGAGCTTCTCTATGTACCAAGTGCCTTACACAGTAAGTAAGCTCCTAAACCTGTGAAGCTATCACCCAAATGGGTTAGCACTAGTTGAGCTCGATATCTCAACACTCCCCCTCGAGCTCAACCCCACACACTGTACTCCAAGTAAGCTTCTAAACTTGTGGAGTTTCTCTGTACCAAGTGCCTTCGTGAAGATGTTAGCTACCTAATCCTTTGTGCTAACATATACCAGATCTACATTACTTGGTAGAACCTTCTCCCTCACAAAGTGATAATGCACCTCAATTTTCTTTGTCTTAACATGATAGACTCGATTACTCGCCAGCTATATGCTACTTGTGTTATCATAATAAATGACTAGGACCCTATCCATGGGCTCATTCATATCTACAAGTAGCTTTTGGAACTAAGCTACCTCACAAGTTACCATAATAATGCCTTTGTACTCTATAAGGCAAGTGTCTTGCTGCTTCAACTCACAATAACACTCTCAAAAGAAAACATGAAGCCACTAGTAGATCTCTTTTATGTGACATGACTAACCTAATCGGCACCTACATACCCATGTGGCTATATCTCTATGCCAGCCTCATAGAAAATTCCATAATCAATCGTGGACTTTATGTACCTGAGAATCCATTTAGCCACATCCAAGTGTGGCTTCTTAGAGGCCTACATAAACTAACTCACAAGTCCAATAACATAGCTTAAATCTGGCTTAGTAATGGTCAAGTAGATCAAGCTACCCACTATGTACTTATACATAGTGAGGTAGCTTTTGAAATAGGCTTATAGCCTATTATACCATACTTGGACACACCATGTCCAAGCTATACTATCTCTATAACAACATGTGATCTTATCACCTCTATACCCAAGAAATATCACAGCTCACCTAAATCCTTGATCTCAAACTTTTGCTTTAAAAGTAACTTGACATCATGTATGTTAGCATCACTATCACCAGTGATAATTAAGTCATCCACATAATTAACTAATAGCATGATTCCTCTATCTGTCTTTTTCACATAAAGTGAAAAATCCTTAGGATATCTAAAATCCAATGGTAATAAGATACGTCATGATCTTGTTTGACCATGCTCTATGTGCCTGTTTCAAGCCATATAAGGCTTTGCATAACTTGCATACAAAATTTGGGTGTGCATTACTCTCATAACCCGCCGATGATTGCATCTTGTATACTTCTTCTTATAAATCACCATGCAAGAAAGCATTCTTTACATCCATCTAACGTAAAGTCTAACCCTTCCCTATTGCTATAGCAATGAAAGCTCTCATGCAACATTCTCATAACCTGGCCCAATGTGTTAATGCCATTAATCTATGTATAATGCTTGGCACAACCAATCTTACCTTAAACAACCTGCTTAGTAATCCATCTAAATTATGCTTCACTTACATCTAATTGTCTTCTTTTCTTTAGGCAATGGCACTAACTCCCATGTTTGCATTTGCATCAAATGCTGCCATCTCCTCATCTATGGCGTCTTCTTATTTTTTATTTCTAAGTGCTTACTCAAAACAAGTGGGCTCCGACTCCTGTATTTCTTTAACCATGTAAGCATAGTGATGGGTTATATATCCATCATATTTTAATCTATCAATAGGGTATCTAACTCTCATAGACCTATGTACACCTGGATCATTGCCAAGTGTCCTTAAAATAGCTCCAATTCTCCTTACACTAGGAGTAACCCACTAACAAAATGCCAAGCTCCTCATCAAGGTTGTGCTTGGAGACACTAGAGTCACCATCCACATATGAGTGAACTACATAAAATTTTAATCTACCTTTTTCTTCCCTTTACATGATACATTGGTACCTACATTTGTTGTCAACCTACTTGAACCATGGACTAACATTGGATCCATTGCTAGAGGACTCTATAGGTCCCACTAAGCACCTGTGTGATTGCTACTCTACATATGGGGTAGCATTATAAATTTTTACATATGCATCTTCTTTTATCTTCACTGGTGCATATTAGCTACACATCTCATGAAAAACATCTCTGCTTATTCACACCTCACGTGGTAGGGTTATAACATTTATGACCTTTCTTCTCCAAAGCATAACTAATGAAGATACATTTATCTACCTTTGGATCTAACGTCGTTCTCACTTCATTGGGAACATGCACATATGTAATACACCCAAATACTTTTAAGTGAGACATATCTAGTTTTATGCAAGTAAACTTCTATTCAGGAATCATACCATGAATAGCTGCAGTGGTGGGGGTCCTGTTCATAATGTAAACACAGTAGTTGTTTGTTGTTGCATCTACCTAAAAGTAATTGGGCATATTCTTTTCAGACATTAAGGCACATGCCACTTCTAAATCAGTAAGGACTCATTAGAAAAATACTATTTCCCACCATATGATATTAGTCATATTATTTGCATACCTTTTTTCTTCTTGACCAAGAATTTGATTTTAATCTCTAAAAGTGAGCAAACATCTCATATTTCTCCTTTATAAAATAAACTCACTTTCCTAGTCTGATCTCATCAATAAATATAACATAATACTTGTAACTTGTAATTATTGTAGTCCTGGTCGGTCTCCATATATCCGAATGTATAACATCCAATGGCCTTGCATTGATGTGCTTTTCATGTGGGAAAGCATGTTGGGCCTACTTACGAAGGTGATATGCTTTACATACTATCAACTTTAAACTTCGACAAAGTGCAATAATATTTTGGGCGTGTATAAAATATACCCTTGCGTGCTGTATATTTACATGACCAATGCGCTTGTGCCATATGTTAATATCTGTAAAAAAGACATATGTCCCATATGTGCAAACATGGTAACCTTTACCTCAGGTATATGAATATCCAAAGTAAATTTCTTACCATTTCTGTTACCCTTTGCAACCAAGCGGCACTGATTTTTGAAGTCTTACACAAAACACCCTTGAGGATTGAACCTCACTTGTAGACCCTCCTCAACCATCTGTACAATAGAAATCATGTTCTTTGTAATACTTAAAATGTGAAGTATATCTGCCAAGTACTTTATTTTTCAATCCTATATAGGCAATGGCACTTCACTAACATGCGTAATGGGATACGCACTATCATCACTTGTTTCCACATATCCCCTAGTTTTTTCATTTTTTACATATCTCTAAACCACTCACACCATGGCTGGTCATATGGTTAGAGGTGCCAGAATCCATATACTAAATATCTTTTTATCCTTACATGTCTCTTATCGTAGAACTGAGCATGTTTTGCCTTGCTTCTGTCATCATAAACAGCTGCTCACTTCTGTTTCTTTCACCATGTCTACTTGATGATATACATAGTTACCTTGCTGTAACTTTCCTTTTTGGATATCATTCTACTTTTTATAGTAGTCCTTTACTGTGTGCCCTAGTTTTCCATATAGTAATAGCACTCTATACTATTTGCATTAGAGTGGTCTCTTCCACTTGTTTGTACATTAGATTCTTGTTGTTATTTTTGCTACTCGTGATTTCTATTTCCAAAATAGCCTTCATCTTGGTCTCTAGATGATGATCTACTTCTACCTCACCTGTATTTGAGTAGAAGAGCTACTTATGTGAATTTCTAGAGGATGAACCTCCCTCCCCAATATTAATCTCCTTATAAATGAGGAAAACATTTAGTTCTTGAAAATTAGGAAAGTTCTCTCGAACTCTAATGGAGGTCTAAAACTGGCTATATTCCTTACCAAGATCATTTAAGGTCACCAACAATATATCATCATCATCATCTACTCGTGTTCCTTCTTGCAAAAGCAAAAACACACACACACCTCTAGATAAGAGTACACACTATAGGGAAAAGTACCCTCCTACTATAATATATAATGGAAATCCCATAGTGTGAACTCGAGTATATAAGCTGGCACTATAACTATACCATACTCTAGTACTCCAAATATGGTTGTTTACAACATGTTAACCACTCACTAATCATGCTAGTGGCATAAGTGTAGAAGGTATCACCTAGGTAGTCATCAAAGCATAGCACTAGGTAAGCTCAACATCTCAATAACAATACCTCCTTGGACAAAACAAATCCCCTTTTATGCCAACACAAGTACCACCACATGTCCCTATGGCTCCGACCTCAGTCGTGCATGTCTGCCTCCAAGAATTACCTAGAGAGGTGCGAGCCTTTACAGAAGTTATGGGTAGAGGAATGCAAATAAGTGTGCCAATAATTCTTGTGAGGGATATGAGAAACTAGTCTCAATCTAGATCTAGCTCATCAATTCTAGAAGATAATGAACAGATATGATGAAAACCATGATGCCCTAGATCACCTAGAAGTATTTGAGCAGATCTCTAAAGGCTTGGGAATCACTAATGACCTAACTAAGATCCTTGCTTTGGGTCTAATCCTGGGGGAAACAACTAGATGATGGTTCAATACTCTTGAATCAATTTACAAAGTCTACATATGAGGCTATTCTCACCACGTTTCAAGTGGAATTTTCAAAGGTTGGAGATAAATGGAGTTTTCTCCACTTGTTGAATAATGTCTCCCAAAGCTTATCTGAAACTTTATGAGAGTACATTTACAAGATATATATTATTTCTCCCAGTGTTCAGACAAGGAGAAGTTGAGCTCGCAAAGGCTAATTGCACTCTTCCTTGATTGCTTAAAGGCAAAAATGTTTAATCATTACTTGTATATGCAAAAAAGCTATACATTCAAAGAGTGTTGTCTAAACACCATTGACTTTGATGATAACATGAAAGGAACTCTAGGATCAAAACTATTCACGCTCGGATGCTTCTTCCATTACACCCCCAGTATATCTTCCAAGAAGGATGGTAAGAAAACCATGGGTGAGGTGGCAAACAAAGTGATCGAACATATGGAGGCAAAGTGGAGAGGATCTCCTTGAGAATCCAGGAAGGTGTGTCCTTATTGTGGTGGTATGGCCACTTAGCAAAAGATTACTTGTATGCATGGGGAAGAACTATGCCTTAGTGTGGCCACTACAAAAGATACACTAACCATGTCATAAGGGCACGTTGGTACAATCCTACTAACAAAATTGTATAACCCTCTGCCTTGCCGATTATGGCCCTACCCGCTCCTCTTGGAATGGGAAATGGGCCCCCTATGGGACTTGGTGCTCTTATTCCTCGTGGCATGATGAGAATAGAGGGCCCTCCACCCATTCCTAGAGATGCACCTATTAAGCAACTAGAGGTTGTATCACTCAATCATTGAAGATGTAACAGACATGTATGTGTAGCCCACTAGATCAAGGAGACCCTATGCAAGTTTGCCAAGAAACCCTTATGGCAACCTAATCCTTGTCCTAGAGCTAAAACATGTAAACTACACCCCAACACTGGAATACCACTTGGTGCCTCTACCACCCCCATTGACTATTCCACGGCTCCTATCTATAGGCTTGCACGAGCATCTTGTTACATGTGTGGTGTGGTTCACACTTGAAAAGGAGTGCCCCCATCTAGTAGAGGCTGGTGACCTTAGTAGAGGTGTTGCTTCTCTATAGAGATGGTGCCTAGGCTATGCGATTTACGTTGTGGGATTGAGCATATGATTGCAAATTGATCGAGTAAGCCCATGACTTCAAGAGGGGATAACAGCTAGTCGCACCGCTAAGCATAATAAGTGCTTTATGTGCAAGGGGCACAGTTGCTATCCTTAAGATGATAGAGGTCTTGGCCTTGATAAGAGCCCAAGTAAAAGCCACAAAAAACCACAGTCCCAAGGATGCAAACAAGGCATCACAAATTTTACAAAACTATCCAAGGTAAGGAAACTCAGAAAGTAAACAAAATCCTCTTTTTAGGACCTGGAGTGCATCAAGGAGTATGATGGAGTAACCAAGGTAAATTCCTAAAAGATGAGATCCTAGACATGGCACATAAACAAGTGACGCACTGCCCTGATTGGGATGTGATTAATGTAAGGTTCCTCCTTAGCCCTAAAATATGTATAAGCTCTCCTTATTTCAGAATGCAAGAAAACATTGTTTTCCCTTGTTTTTGGCCTAGAGAGAGAAAATATTCTAGAAAGAGATAATTCAATTTTGAGATATTTTTGGATACAAAGTTTTTCCTAATATCTAAGATGAATTCTCCTAAAATAGAAGTTCAAAAAGAATTTTCCAATGTGCATTAGAAATTAATTGAATATGTGTATTAAAGACCTTAGCCTAAGGGTCCACATTTTTAGAAATTTTTGACTAAGGTCCAAATAAGGTTCTAAAGGGACAATAGGATTAATCCAAGTGTTGGGATAATTAAAATACAAAGAATAAAATAAAATACCCCAAAAATGAGTAAATGCTCACATAAGATGAAGAGTTGACCAAGTATTGGGTTTATTAGTTAAAAATTAAGGTTTATTAGTAAAAAAATCAAAATTTGACACCTCAGTAAGGAGGGAGAGGGCTCATGAAGGAGGTACATTTTTTTCATCATTACCTTGCATTTTTAATTCAAAAAAATGAGATATTTTTATCTCTTCTCTCTCCTCCTGCAAACTAGATCAAAAAGTGAGCCAAACTGGTCCAAATCTTGTCCAAATTGGGTCAAACTGAAGCTGAAAGCCTCTAGAACCCAGTTGGACTTGGTTAGTGGCCTCCTTCACCTATAAATAGACCCTCGTTTCTTTTTATTTTCATCTTTGTGTATTTACATGCCAGTATTATCTTCATTTTAGTGTAATTCTATTATCCCTCTATTTTGCCTCTACTTTGGGAAGCTTTGGAGCTTCACAAATCTCCATCCTCTCTTGGAGATTACCCTCCCCATCTTGGTGGCCAAGCTTGCTTTGTAGGTTTCACTTCTTTTTGAAAGAATCAAGCCAAAAATCAAGGGTAAGCCTTAATCCATGGTGTTTTTCTATCTTTCTCAATGATAATATTCTTCCCAACCCCTCTAATGCTTGGGAAGCTTTTAATCAATGGTTTTTTTTAAAATCAAGATTCATAATGTTTAAATGGTTTAATGCTAATCTTTATGCTTGATTATAACATTTTTTAATTAGTAAATCTCTCCTTTTGAAAGATTAATAATCTTTATGGTTAGATCCTTGTTATAAGGATGGATCTTAATGATATAGATCCTTGTTATAAGGATGGATCTTAATGATAATCTCATTATCTTAATCAAAACTCTAGGCTTGATAAGTTAGAGAAGAAAATTAAATATTTTTATGATTTTAATCTAGTTAAAAATGATGATTAATTCTTTTAAGCTTGTTTATGATTAAGAAAAATCATATTAATTCATTTTAAGATTTAAAGAGAGTTATGCTAATATTTTTGTAAGTATTTTCATATACTAATGATGAATGGATACTTTAAGAATAATCAAAAGGTTTAAATATAATTATGTTTATAATTATGCTATGTATGCATAATAAAATTTTAGTTTAAAAGAGGAGTTCCTATCACATTTCATAATTATGGGTATTTTTTAAAAAGTAGAATTTTGAGAAATCTCAAAAAATACAGCAAAACTATGGTAAATTTTTTTTAAAAAATGAGTTTACTTTTATGCATAATTTTGTTAATACAAAAAGAGGAATTCCCATTGTATTCTAGGCATAAACATTTTTATGCTAAAAGAATGATTTTTGTTACATTTATGAAAAATACTTTTATAGAATTTATGCATATTTGTTTAAATAGAGAAAAGAGGAATTCCCATCATATTCTAGGCATAGATATTTTTATGCTAAAAGAATGATTTTTGTTACATTTATGAAAAATACTTTTATAGTATTTATGCATATTTGTTTAAATAGAGAAAAGAGGAATTCCCATCATATTCTAGGCATATATATTTTTATGCTAAAAGAATGATTTTTGTTATATTTATGAAAAATACTTTTATAGTATTTATGCATATTTGTTTAAATAGAGAAAAGAGGAATTCCCATCATATTCTAGGCATAGATATTTTTATGCTAAAAGAATGATTTTTGTCATATTTATGGAAAATACTTTTATAGTATTTATGCATAATTGTTTAAATAGAGAAAATAGGAATTTTTGTTATAATTATTTTTTCATGCAAGAAAATTAAAATTTAGATGCAAAAGAGGAATTCCCGTAATATTCTAGATACAAATAATTTAAATATTAAAAGAGGATCTCTTGGCATATTTCAAAACATGGGTATTTTTATTATTTAAAAGAGGAATTTTTATCGTACTTTAATTAGAAAATGCATAAATTAAATTTGGTGTGTTAAAGGCAATTTCATCACCCTGTGTTAAAACATCCTATTTGACGCGATGAAGAATCTAACACTATAGAGTGTAGCACGGAGCCTGATTCTCTTAGTGTCTTCTCGGTAGAAGGGATGAAATCAGAGACTTCTTCCATCAAACTGACATTTAGATGAGAATCTACCTGTAAAAGGCTTTGATGAAAAGTGGTTGCACTTGCTTTGCCACCATTAATACTAGACCAAAGACGAGTGAAACTTGCTTCTGTGATGAAGACTTGATTACACTAATTTGTGTCTTGGAAGCATGTACTAAAAAGACCTTGAAGATAGAAATAGAGACTCTATTGTATCTCAATTTGGAGCTCAAATTGAGATATGTTGAGTGGGAACCTGGGGAACAATCAAAGGAAGCCCCAACTTTGGCTCTTAAACCTTTAAGAGTTTAAGGAGAAGGAGCTCTTGTAGTCGAGGATGACCACAATTAGTTATGTTACTTAGGTGTATGCCAATCTTAGGATGACTTTTGCAAGTGGGAAACCTCTAGGGAGGGGAGAGATTAGCTTAACATAGTTTTACTGGTGGCTAAGGTTAAGGCAACCGTTTCTTTTATGGATAACCCCAGTCTAAAAAACTAAGTTTCTCTACATGAAGATGATGTAACAAAGAGTTGGATGAAAGGGAACATGAAGCAAAAGCCTAGGACAAGGCTTTTGCCAAGGAAACGACGACGATGGTAACCCTCACTAGGTGCTTAATAATTTAGAAATAACTTTGATAGGCAAACAAGTCATTAAGCTTGAAAAGGCAAAAAGTAGTGATAATTCTGGATCACTAGCAAAAGAAGTGATCTTGACCAAAGTCTTGACGGACTTGCAAAGACTAAGGAGATAGATCGTGTTGTGGACGAGAGAGGAACAAAAACCGGTAAACATTATACTAGACCTCTCTGAGGATGAGAAGCAAGAATTGATAGCCTTCCTCAAGGAATATAAAGATGTATTCGCTTGGACCTATGAAGAAATGAAAGGTGTACCTCCTTCTATGGTAATGCACACCATCCCCATCTGTGGGATCCTAGCCTGTTTGATCAAGGCCAAGGGAAATGAATCCCAAGTATGGCAAACTCATGCGGAGAGAGATCGATAAGCTCTCAATAGTTGGATTCATTTATGAAATCAAACACAAGCTTTCAACAGTTGGATTCATTTATGAAATCAAACACACTGAATGGGTTTTACCCAATCATAGTGGTCTCCTAAAAAAGAGTGGAGAGTTGGGGGTCTATGTCGAGTAGGATGATAGAGACGGTAACCTTTATTTTTCAAGCTATACCCCATGAAAATACATTTAACAGCCTCATCATTAAGCTTTCTGCAAATTTGTTTAGGCACACGTACATAAGCAAGACAACCACCACCAGGGCTTTCTACCATTCCAAGCTTCAAAGGCATAATTCTATACAAAGCCTTTGTAGGACACTTGTTCAAAACATATGTTGCATACTTGACTACTTCTAGCGAGAAACCATGAGGTAACTCAACTTTTGACCATACAATGTGCCATCTCCATGAGAGATTACGTTCAACTACACTATTTTGATGAGGTGTATAGGGCACAATACATTGTGGTGTTTTATCCCATGATCAACCATGTATGCATGAACTCCTTAGACATATACTCCCCCCCTTGATCAGTACATAGGTTAGCAATCTTACATGCATAAACATTTTCAACCACCATAGCAACGAAGTGCTTAAAGCACATAAAAACCTGATTTCTGTTTGAGTGGATATACCTAGGTATGTCTGGAATAATCATTAATGAATGTGATAAAATAGAGGCAGCCCCAATAGATGGTGTCCTTATAGGACCACATACATCACTGTGTATAAGCTATAATTTTTGGACAGCTCTAGTTGAACCATCTTTGGGAAATGATGCCTGCTGCATTTTTCCAAGAATATAGCTCATATACCATGTCATGCTTATGCAAACACAACAAACTGCCAAAGTTCAAGTGACCAAAGCATGCATGCCATATCTTTGTGGCAAAATTGTACATATAACATGCTTTTGTCTTTCATATGCATCTAGCCTATAAAGGCCATGAGATAAAGTACCAGAAGTAGCAATTGTATTGCCATCACTATGATCATGAACAATACATTTGTTGGCATCCACAAACTAAACCACTAAGCCAACCTTAGTAATGGCAGAGACAAATAACAAGTTCTTCTTGGTCTTTCGTACAAATAATACATATGAGAGTGTGATTATCCCATCATTTGCAGTAGTGAGAAAATTTTTACCAACTCCTTTTACATGATATGAGGAGTTGTTTGCTCATGTAATAGTGTTTCCCTATGGAGCAGATTCAAGTGATGAGAATAAACTGCGATGAGAAGTAATGTGCTTACTAGCACCACTGTCAAAATACCAGACATGTACATCTGTAAAAGCCATGCATACATCCTTATGCAAAGGTGAAAACTACATTGCACAATGAAGGCCCAATCATCATGTGCACAGTTTGCAGATTTTTTGTTTTTCGCATTAGATGCTGATGCATCAGCTACTACTACAACCATACCCGAGTATTTCTTTTCTATAGCCATACCTGAGTCTTTCTTTTTCTCTTTCTCTAGCCATTTCTTACACTCATTTAATGTAGTGAGACTAGGTTTCTTGTAATAGTTGCATTTTTCCTTTTTCTTTGGCTTGTCGTCTTCCTTGTCTGTAGGCTTACCCGAAGACTCTGATTTCGGCTACCCTGAGGAAAGGATTTACGTTTGCCTCTTTGTTGACTAGCAACAAAAGCCGGATCTCCTGTACACATGATAAATCTATTTTTCTTAGATTGCTCTTCTCTGTTTTTCTTGGATTGCTCTTCTGTGCTCTTCTTACAATAGAATAGAAACTAACTCCTCAAATTTCAAGGCATTTGGATTTCCTTTCATCATGAGTCTGATGGTAGAAGCGAAACTTTGATATGAGTTTGGCAATGTATTCAAGACAGTAGGGCACCAATGAATTATCATAATATACTTCATCAACATGGGCCAACTGCTCCTTAAAATCCTTGATTTTTATAAGGAAATTGTCCATGGAGTCTCTCTCATTCATATGCTCTAACTCTAATTGCTTGCATAGATAAGCAACACGTGCTTTATTATGTACCTGGTATAATGACGTAAGTGCATCCTAAGTATGTTTAGCAATCTTGCATGAACGAATGTGAGGAATGATACTCCTATTGACTAACAAAGCAAGCAATGCATATGCCCGCGCATCTCTTCTCTCCCACTTTGTTTGCTTTTGCATAGGAGGTATGCTATCCTGTGGTAATGTGCCATGTGAAATTGAGTCCGTGATGTGCCTTCTTTTGCATCATGTTCATCAAAGGAATCAAGACGTTTCTTAGTACCAACCACAACATTCTATAGCACTTTGGCTACCAATACATGCTGCATCATTTAGGACCATAACGGGTAGTTGGTCCCTCAGTGGAGATGCAACAAAGGTGGCTGCTAATAAGACCACTAACAATGGAGACCTACAAGGTGTATGAAGGAAATGCAGAGTAAAGTCAGTAGAAATTTTACTCGTAAGACGTAGAGATCGATGTTGCTGAAGTGCAGCTCGTAGACAAGATCCGGCGTGGTAATTTCTCGTGTATCTGCACACCCGTCTGTAGTAGATCTAATTATACTACTCTAGAATTTGATGAAGAACAATGCAAATCCAATCCTTGAAGATGTCTGCAAAAAACTAAAAACTGTGTGGATGCCCCCAAAATGCGCTCGAAACTAAAATCTGACAAGAAAATTGCAGTACAAAGTACTACACACTTCAAAGTCCTCTTTCTTCTCCTAGAAGGGCTTCTTGATCTGATTCAAGAAGACATGCGACTCGGAGTGAAGAGTAGACTATAGCATAGAGGTGAGGAGCGTATGCTTTGATACCAAACGTTAGAAATAGGGTTGCAAGAATGCACACACACACACACACACACACACACACACACACACACACACACACACATGCAGGGGAGAAGCTCAAGGGAGCACACAATGAGATGATAGATAGATAATGAATGTTGTTTTACAAAGATGGTAAGTATACCCCAAGATGGGTGTATACTAGCATGGGGGAAAAAACCTTCTAAAGAGGGAAAAAGTGTCCCGGTTGGCCCTAGTGTGTTCACACACATCACTACTAAATATAGCTACACATTGGACACAGTAAAGACTATACTACACATAGATATCTGGCTTATGAGCACCATAAGGAAGTGAGACACCAATGGTCTTAACGACGTGGTCACCACAGAACCAAAGGAACATGCTTCGATCATACAGGATTGGGATTGTCCACCCTTGTGGGGGGCGGGGACATATTAGTCTTAGCCCACATAAATGTACTTCATGAAGTACCCAAAGGGATGGAATGGCCATGTAAATGCCGGTATCTCATGCACTTCATAAAATATCATTCATTATTTCACATTGGTTCACTTTTAATTAAGTGATGGGAACCCGACTTATTATTAAGTATGGATGCCTGAGGCCAATAAGTGGCATGTATGGGTCTAGTTTTTTGTGCTTGTTCTCTTGCTCTCTTGTGCTTTAGCTCTTCACTCTCTTTCTCTCTCTCTTTGGTGGCTTAGTGCCAGTGTGAGGAGTCCTTGTGCTTTAGCTCTCCACTCTCTTGCTCTCTCTCTTTGGTGGTTTAGTGTGTGTGAGTTTACTAGCCTCTCATGAGGAGTCATTGTTTGTGAGATATCCCATGTGGAGTGTTGCTGTCTTGGAGGTTCCTTGAACCAGATTGGAGTAAAGAGGACCAACTCTTCTTTGGGTGCTCCATGGTGATGATGCAATGTGGTTTTTAGCAACTAGCTACCCACAAGGATGTTTATGCATGGTTGGTGAGAGCTTGAACCCCATTACAAAAGAGAGGTAAGATTTATGTCTCTATGCATGCTTGCAAGTATGAATCTTATCTTTCCATTGGTGCCACCTATCGGGGATAGCTTTTGCCCATTATGGTTGATTCTAGCCACACCAACAAGGGTTTCACTTCGTGCCCTATGGTGAGAGATCCATAGGTAGGTTGTTGATAAGAGGATTTGATTTGTGGATTAATGGTTGGAAAAGAAGTGGATTTTTGTAATTTAATTGCATTGAGTGTCTATATTTTGTTTGGTTGCATTACGATTAGCATTGCATTAGTTGTAGGGATTCATGATTGCATTGAGGCGCATAAGCAATTGCATGGATTAGTAGCTCTCTATAAACTTTAGGCATTAAGAGCACTGCATCATTAACCTTGACCTTGCGTAGCTTTAGAATTAGCTTAACCTTAGGTAGCCTTTACCTAGGATAGATTAGGGAGGGTGAACACTAGCCATTTATATATAAGGTAATTTATCCATTTGAACACTAGCCATTTGTTATAAGGTAATTTAGCCATTTGAACACTAGCCATTTGTTATAAGGTAATTTAGCCATTTGAAGCCAATTATATATAAAGTAATTTGGCCATTTGAATAGTAGCCATTTACATATAAGGTAATTTATCATTTACTTTTTATGTAAGGTTGTAAAGCCGAGCAATTGAGCTTCATCTTTCTCTACTTAGAGCACCATTAGTAAAAGTGGATTTAAGTGAATGGTCATCAATTTTATACATGAAATTGGGCTTCATCTTTCTCCACTTGGAGCACCATTAGTAAAAGTGGACTTAGGTGGATGGTAGTCACTCTTTTCAATGGAATTGAGTGATTAAAACCATTTACTTGCTTTGTCATCAAGACATAAGTCAAAAACCATGTTTTTTATTTGGCGGTTTATATGTTTAGAAGCTTTATGAATTTGAATAAAAATTTCTAGATATACTACACTAGATTTCTACTTCTCTAGTTCTATCAAATTTTGTTGTTAAAGATGATTTACTCCCAACATTTATCTCCTCAGTGATAAGAAGGGCTATAAGATGATTTACTTCCAACGTTTATCTCCTCAGTTGATAAGAAGGGCTATAAGATCATTGACATTTGGAAAGTTTTCCCAAGTTTGGATAGATGTTCAAGGCTGATCATAGTCTTTGCCAAGCCCATTCAATGTGACTGACACCAAGTCATCATCATCAATATATATAGGAGCTCCAATAGAGCTGAGGGCATTTGTAAGTCCTTTAACTTTCAATGATGCTGAGGGCATTTGTAAGTCCTTTAGCTTTCAATGATATTATTCCTTTGCACAATATGTAAGTCTTTTTTAACTGCTGCATCTTTCTTTCCTTATGCTATATAGTTTAACCTAGGTATCTCATGCATCGATGCTTCTTGTATATAACCAATCATAGCATCGACACCCTAATAGACAACCAGTAAATCACTTTTCTTGCTCTCTCATGCCAAGACATTTTCTTCTAGAAGCTTCGGCTTCTTCCCCTCTTCTTCCCTTACCTAAAATAAACTCCAAGTATCCTTTTCCCATAAGGAAGTTTCTCATGCTCAACTTCCATGCTTAGAAGTTATTCTTGCCCAGTTTCTTGCTCACAATCTGGAATAGACTATCAGACATGATTCCCTATAGCAACTTACTAAATAGTGCTTGTAGAAACTTCTACACATAGCTAATCTCCAACACATTCACCTTTTATAAACGTGTTATATACATGAACCAATCACATGAACATACATCCACCAACAACCTCCAAATCTCAAACTCTCTATGTAAAGCAACTTTACACCGATCTAGAAGTTGGGCATACATAATCAAAATCAAGACTTTTATAGAGTGCCTACGGAAAAAATTATAGAGCTAAAATAGGGCCTAAAATGGCCTCTAATCCAAATTTTAAAATCACGCGAAGGGCAGCTCAAGATGTGACATTGCATGTTATTGCTGTTGTGCTTGCCTACTGCACTTGCCTAGTGAATCTCTACAGCTACGTGTAGAGATTGCTTCTAAATTACAGTATAAAAGATTGAGTTACCTTTACCTATGGTGTACTGCTTCCTTTTCTGTCCTCTTACTTATCTCTTGGGCTTTTTACATTAACCGACACTTTGATACCATACAAAGCATGTGGGGGAGAGGGTGAGCTTGAGCTCCATAAAAAAAAAACACATACACGAGTAGACAAGCAAATACACACATAAGAGTAGACAAGCACATAAGAGTAGGTAAACACATACATAAGAGTAGCCAAGCAAACACACACACACACAAGAGTCGACAAGCACATAAGAGAAGGTAAGCACACACAAGAGAGATGGATGGCTGAATTTTCTTCTATTCTCTTCTCTTCTCTACAACCATAACATAAAGATAAGAGTACATACTATAAGGGAAAGTACTCCCCTATTGTAACATGCAAAGGTTAGTCCATAATGTGAACTCGACTACTTGAGCTGGCACTATACCTATGACATAACTTTAGTACACCAAAGTGGCTATCACACAATCTGTAAACAATTAGTAACATATCACCCATCATCTTATCAACAATGTCATTGGCGTAAGTGCGGAGCTATCATCTTGGCCTGTCACTCATATCCGCACTAGTTGAGCTCAATATCTCAAGGTGTTCCTATTCAAGCTACTCCCTAATTTTATCATTCATGTTTAAAAAAACACACCCTTGTGGAGGAAAAAGAGGTAACTCCCTTCCACCACAAGGAACCTCGGCTAGGGAAAAGGGGGAAACACCTTCTTGTCAGCTTCATCTACCCTTCTCCTTCCACC
This sequence comes from Cibotium barometz, assembly GCF_041138505.1. Taxonomy (NCBI): domain Eukaryota; kingdom Viridiplantae; phylum Streptophyta; class Polypodiopsida; order Cyatheales; family Cibotiaceae; genus Cibotium; species Cibotium barometz. Next base: position 26,702,612 of record NC_141055.1, on the reverse strand, counting down.
ACGATCTCGGTCCTATGATCCGGCCTTGGTTCCCTAATCTTGGCTTGGATTCTCTTTAGAGAACCGTGTTCAAAAAGTTGATTTCCACCTCCTTGGGTGGCTTTATTCCTATTATACTACCAATCACCTCCTTGGGTGATTCTTCAAATTGTTTATCACCTGCTTATCTGTACCGTTTGTTAACCTTGTCCTTAAGAACCCCTTCTTCCCTTACTTCCTCCTTGGGAGGTTTATATTCTAACCTCTTCATCAAGTCCTCTCTCTAGTGTGGGACGTCACGGTGGTCCCCTCTCTCCATGTGTACCTCACCTCCATTACTTTTCAAGTTTGTACTTAAAAACAACTGCATTGGCATATACATGTATCCCTCCCTTCCCATTCCAACACAAGGATGTTGGTATCCATGTCTACTCTTCGAGGATGCTACCTATGTGTATCAACTTTGGTCCATATTATTTCGAAGACTTACATAGGATTACGTAACCGTGTCTATCTACTCTTCAAGGATGCTGCACTTGCTCTGTATCCATGTCCACTCTTCAAGGATGTTGCCCGCCATGCTCTATATTCAATGCTTGCCTAATTCCCAAACACCTTGCCATTTCAAGACCTTTTTTTCGTGATCCCTTTGTCCATCCTTGTAAGTAGCAATGGTGCTGTTTTGGCAAAGACCGCGAGGTGATTGACACTCGTGATCCCTTTGTCCATCCTCGTAAGTGGCAACAGTTCCACCTATATATATTGTCCACTTATCGAGCTTGTGGTGTTAGTATTTATTCCTCCACATTTTTTACATGCACAACACGATTCATCCTTTCTCGGTTCATACTTGTCCTCCAGTTGGGCGGGACCAATTTGTCTTGTAGTGTGGAATGTTGGTCGTCGATGACTCCGCGTTGCCGTCTCCCCGCCCTCGCCAGCACTGCCGCCGCAAAAGTTGCCTCCTGGTGGTCGCCCTCACCGCCTAGACCTTCTCTCTCAAACCGCCCATTAGCAACCACCGCTACCCAGCAGCGCCGCCCTTCGCGGCTGTCGCCACCAGAGAATAGCCGCCACTTTACTTTTTACACAAAACTTTTGTCTCGTTGGACGACAAAGTTGTTTTATTCTCGAGCTACCCGTCCGGAGGAGGTGGGTCACACCATTTGCTCAAGGACGGGTTGGTGCTAAGCAGTAAGCTTCACAAAAAAACCATCCTTTAGTGTAATTTTCACAGCTTAAATTTAAGCTTCACAAAAAAACCATCCTTTAGTGTAATTTTCACAGCTTAAATTGAGGAAAATCAGTTAGGTTATAATTTTGTCTAACGTTGAATTTAAAGATTTAAAAAAGGTTACAATTTTGCTTAGTCTTGAATTTAAAGATTCAAAATTTTGAAGTTTTAGTTATAAATCCGATTAATCTATATATTTTTCAATAAAACCGGTTAGACCTGAATGCCATCCTTTTTTTCATTGGTTAGAAAAACAGTTTATTTTTGACACTGGTGCTAAGATCCATTTTTTCACTAAGGCTGCAACACAAGTAAAGCAAATCACAGTTAAATTAAATAAAAACACACTTTTAACCTTGATATGTGGCTCTAGCTCAAAGAGGTTTCCCTTGTAGTCTAGCTTGTAGTTGTCGCTACCATCACAACGTGCTCTTGCCATTGTTGTGTTGATGCCACGTGCAACTGGGGGGGGTTCCCTTGTAGTCTAGCTTGTAGTTGTCACTACCATCACAATGTGCTCTTGCCATTGTTGTGTTGATGCCACTTGCAAATGTGGCCTTCAATGCTCTTGCCATTGTTGTGTTGATGCCACTTGTAACTATTGTGCTGAAGGCCACAGTTGCAAGTGGCATCAACACAACAATGGCAAGAGCACGTTGTGATGGTAGCCACAACTACAAGCTAGACTACAAGGGAAACGCCTCAGTTGCAAGTGGCATCAGCACAACAATGGCAAGAGCACGTTGTGATGGTAGCGACCGACAACTACAAGCTAGACTACAAGGGAAACCTCTTTGAGCTAGAGCCACATATCAAGGTTAAAAGTGTGTTTTTATTTAATTTAATTGTGATTTGCTTTACTTGTGTTGCATCCTCAGTGAAAAAATGGATCTTAGCACATAAGAGTAGACAAGCACATACACACATAAGAGTAGGTAAACACATACATAAGAGGAGACAAGCAAACACACACACAAGAGTTGACAAGCACATAAGAGTAGGTAAGCACACACAAGAGAGATGGACGGTTGAATTTTCTTCTATTCTCTTCTCTTCTCTACAACCATAACATAAAGATAAGAGTACATACTGTAAGGGAAAGTACTCTCCTATTGTAACATACAAAGGTTAGTCCATAGTGTGAACTCGACTACTTGAGCTGGCACTATACCTATGACATAACTTTAGTACACCAAAGTGGCTATCACACAATCTGTAAACAATTAGTAACATATCACCCATCATCTTATCAAACAACAATGCCATTGGCATAAGTGGGGAGCTATCAGGTTGGCCTATCACTCATATCCGCACTAGTTGAGCTCAATATCTCAAGGTGTTCCTATTCAAGCTACTCCCTAATTTTATCATTCATGTTTAAAAAAACACACCCTTGTGGAGGAAAAAGAGGTAACTCCCTTCCACCACAAGGAACCTCGGCTAGGGAAAAGGGAGAAACACCTTCTTGTCAACTTCATCTACCCTTCTCCTTCCACCATGATCTCGATCCTACAATCCGGCCTTGGTTCCCTAATCTTGGCTTGGATTCTCTTTAGAAAACCTTGTTCAAAAAGGGCCTTTGGTTCCCTAATCTTGGCTTGGATTTTCTTTAGAAAACCTTGTTCAAAAAGTTGATTTCCACCTCCTTGGGTGGCTTTATTCCTATTATACTACCAATCACCTCCTTGGGCGATATTCTTCAAATTGTTTATCACCTGCTTATGTGTACCATTTGTTAACCTTGTCCTTAAGCACCCCTTCTTCCCTTACTTCCTCCTTGGGAGGTTTATATTCTAACCTCTTCATCAAGTCCTCTCTCTAGTGTGGGACGTCACGGTGGTCCCCTCTCCATGTGTACCTCACCTCCATTTCAAGTTTGTACTTAAAAACAATTGCATTGGCATATGCATGTATCCCTCCCTTCCCATTCCAACACAAGGATGTTGGTATCCATGTCTACTCTTCGAGGATGCTACCTATGTGTATTAACTTTGGTCCATATTATTTTGAAGACTTACATAGGATTAGGTAACCATGTCTATCGACTCTTCAAGGATGCTGCTTGACTTGCTATGTATACATGTCCACTCTTCAAGGATGTTGCCCACCATGCTCTATATTCAATGCTTGCCTAATTCCCAAACACCTTGCCATTTGAAGACCTTTTTTTCGTGATCCCTTTGTCCATCCTTGTAAAGTAGCAATGGTGCCGTTTTAGCAAAAGACCGCGAGGTGATCGACACTAAGAGTAGTCGTGATTGACACTAAGAGTAGTCGTGATCCCTTTGTCCATCCTCATTAGTGGCAATAGTTCCACCTATATATATTGTCCACTTATCGAGCTTGTGTTGTAAACATAAATCCAAACACAATTACTTCCCTTTCCACCCACTCCCTTCCTAGTGCCTTTTCCCACATAACACATCTCACATAGTTAGTCATTTGTACACATAAATCCAAACATAATTACTTCCCTTTCAACCCACTCCCCTTAGTCCCCTTTCCCACATGACACACCCCACATAGTTAGTTAGTCGTATACACATAAATCCAAACACACCCACGTATTAACATGACACACATCCACATACACACAAAGTAACCCACCCACCGACCCCCCCCCCACACACACACATCCACATACACACAAAGTAACCCACCCACCGACCCCCCCCCCCCCACACACAATAATCCACCAACCCACCCACCCACAAGGTACACCGCATAGAAACATATATACACTTAATTTAAAAAAAAAACCTTACACACATGAAGCTATAAACCCCTCTCTCTCTCTCTCTCTCTCTCTCTCTCTCTCTCTCTCACACACACACACACACACACACACACACACACACACACACACATTAATTTAAAAAACACAAACAAACAAAAAACATTATGAATAAGAAAGAAAGAAAGAAAAGGTACACATAAAACCTACACAAAAAACAAGGTACCCATAAAACCCACAAAAGCAAAACAGAAAGAACAAAAGGTATCCATAAAACCCACACAAGAAAAAAAAGGTACATGAAAGATCCTTGTCCCCACCGCACAATGAATTCAGGGGTGCTAGAGCGGAAGTAGCACTTCTTCGGTGGGGCAGGGTCCCTCACTCGGGGCCTTGCCCACGGATATCCAGACAAGAGACTAATCCCTCGGTTCTTCCAAAACCGAACCCGAAAAAACTTTCCTCGCTTGGAAAGCACGACGATTCCTCCAGGATAATTTTACTCTAATGTAGTCAAAAGCCTTAACTAACTGAACTGATCTGACCGAACTTGTAAGTCCCATAGTCAGATCAAGGAAAAGATTACACTTGGATCATAGGTAGAGACCAATGCTTTTTTTCTCATTGAGAGGCACAGCTGTTGATTCTTTTCCATAGAATAATTTTTATCCGGGATTTACTTCATCTATCGTACCATAACAGAATTGAGTCTCATTTTAGGGATCCATCACTCCAACCTAACCCCATCCAGTCCTGTGGGTTAGCCAACCACCCAACCACTGTAGTGATGGGATCCATTTAAGAATTTGGTTAGGTTTTGTCCCGGGTACCAGGGAAAAGAGTTCCTAGGCCCCCTAGCCGGATATTCATGTAAACTTAAAACTAGGCACACCACTTACACACCCAATATGAAATTGCCTTTTTCACAGATTCAGCTATCTTTAAAACAATATTTTAATGAAACTATAGTATCACTCATCATAATCCTCCAAAATTATCCGGTTGAATCCTAATTTCTATTTTTTCCTTCATCAGTGTACCTATGGCATCATTGGCCAACCAGAACGCTCACCACCTGTCCACTCAGGGGCCTTTTCGATAGTTCCTAGCTCATAGTACCTGGCAATATATTCACTTATATAAAACAAAATGGAATCTCCGTTGAAGATCAGTAAGATCAACCAATAGATCCATATAAAGGAGCCATGGACACATCCGTTGAGGACCAACAAGGTTAATCAACCAGATCCATGCCCGAATTCAAAAAACAACTCTTACTCCTTGTTCCAATATCTTCCACGACGTACGTGTGGGTATCTTCGGTGACCTAGAGCCTGAGCACCGTATGGTTAGCACCCTCTAGGATCCTTTGCAGGTCACCTAGCGTTTCACTCATAGGCCGCTTCCTTGGTCCCTCATCCACCGCACCAGAAGCTCACTATTTAAATCAAACCGAGGCTGGTCAAGACCTCGACCGACCTTGCTACCCAAGACATCCTCCATTGACTCTCCGTCAGTTGTTGCAACTTTATCAGATTAGGTCTCCACGACCTCATTCACAAGACGGTCAAGATGCTTTCCCAGCATTCTTGACATAAAACAATCATTTAAAAACGTGTCATAAATACAGTTTCTATAACGAACTCTCGTCTTTCCATATTGTTCCACATCAATTCTCATTTATTTCATATGTATTCCCATTCTCATCACATCATTTTCTATCTCATCACATCTTTTCTCATTTATCTGCATCAGATCTCATCCACTCGCATCTACCCATATCCACATCTCATCACATCATATTCGTTCACATCACACATCACATCTATCTCCATTTACATCACATCACATTCATTTATATCCATCACATTCATTCGTTCATATCTACCACATACATTCTCATAACCATCCCATCACATACATTCTATCCACATTATATCACATCACTTCTATCCACATCATATATCATTCACACAAATCTCATCTCATTCATCCACATCCATCCAATCGTTTTCACATGTACGACTTCTCACATCTATCCATACATTCATATCTATCACTTCACATCCACATATATTCATGTCACATCACATCACATTCTTTCATATACACATCTATATCCATTCTTTCACATACATCCACATCCATTCTTTCACATACTCATTCACATACATTCTTCACATACACATTCACATCCATTCTTCACATACACATTCACATCCATTCTTTCACATACTCATTCACATCCATTCTTCACATACATATTCACATCCATTTTCATCACATACATTCACATCCATTCTTTCACACATACTCATTCACATCCATTCTTCACATACACATTCACATCCATTCTTTCACATACATCCACTCACATCCCATATCATTCATTTACATCCTGGCTCACATGACATAACATCTCATCCATTTATTAACATCTATCTGATTCACATCACATCGCATCACATCTATTCACCTCACATCTCATCACCTCTATTCACATCACATCCATCCATCCATTTATTCACATCCATCCATCTATTTATTCACATACATCGGATTCACATCACATATCATCACATCTATTCACCTCACATCTCATCACCTCTATTCACATCACATCCATCCATCCATTCATTCACATCTATTTGATTCACATCACATCTCATCACATCTATTCACCTCACCTCTCATCACCTCTATTCACATCACATCCATCCATTCATTCACATCTATCTGATTCACATTACATCTCATCACAGCTATTCACCTCATGTCTCATCACCTCTATTCACATCACATCCATCCATCCATCCATTCATTGACATCTATTTGATTCACATCACATCTATTCACCTCACGTCTCATCACCTCTATTCACATCACATCCATCCATCCATTCATTCACATCCATCTGATTCTCATCACATCTATTCACCTCACATCTCATCACCTCTATTCACATCACATCCATCCATCCATCCACATCTATCTGATTCACACCACATCTCATCACATCTATTCACCTCTCTTATGTCATCACCTCTATTCACATCACATCCATCCATCCATTCATTCACATCTATCTTATTCACATCACATCTCATCACATCTATTCACCTCACATCTCATCACCTCTATTCACATCACATCCGCCCATCCATTCACATCTATTTGATTCACATCACATCTCATCACATCTATTCATAGAATTTAAATATAGAATTTAAGAGAATTCTAATTTTGATATAAAAATTCTTTATGTATCTTTTTATGCATGAAAATCAATTTTAATGGGAGTAACACTTTTGAAATAAAAATAATTCCTTTATGCATCTTTCTATGCACAAAAATCAATTTTAATGAGAATAACACTTTTGAAATTAAAATAATTCCTTTATGCATCTTTCTATGCACAAAAATCAATTTTAATGAGAATAACACTTTTGAAGTAAAAATAATTCCTTTATGCATCTTTCTATGCACAAAAATCAATTTTAATGAGAATAACACTTTTGAAATAAAAATAATTCCTTTATACATCTTTCTATGCACAAAAATCAATTTAATGAGATTAACGCTTTTGAAATAAAAATAATTTCTTTATGCATCTTTTTATGCATAAAAATTAATTTTAATGAGAATAACACTTTTAAAATAAAAATAATTCCTTTATACATCTTTCTATGCATAAAAATCAATTTTAATAATTAATATCAGTGATATCCATGCATATTCATAGGTGAATATGTACATGGAGTAATAACAATATTTCTTTTAGATGCAAAAATGGTGGGAATTACTCTTTTGGAATAACATAAAAACAATCTTTCTTTTCCACAAAATTTTGGACAATTTTGCCATAACCTTCTTTGTATGGCTGACCATTTCTCATTTTTATGATTCTATTTTTAACTTAAATCAACCCAAATTACATTCATAGAACTCTAATCTATTTTTAACTTAAATCAACCCAAATTACATTCATAGAACTCTAATCTACATAATTTTCTAAATTCAAGAGAGTAAACAATAAGAAGAGTATAATTAATCCTTTAGTTAATCTTTTTAGGATTAAGAAAGGGTGGAATGTAAAGAAGAGAAGGGGGTGGCCTTTTCATCAAGGCATAGGATTTGAATTTAATTCAATTTACTGCAAAACATAAAAAATCAATAAAACCATAGATTTAATATTAAACAAGTAAGAAATTTAACTTATATAGAGCTTGTAAGCTCTCCTTTGGCTTAAGGGATTGAGGGTTCTACTCTTGTTTTTTGAAGCAAGAGTGGCCACCAATTCACTTCGGAGAGGATTAGGCCAAAAACAATTGAATTATTAAAAAATTCAATGTAAATGGCTCGGGACAGCTCGGGAGAGGAGTAGAGTAATAGTGCATAAACACCATTAAGCTTTTACAAAGGGGAAGGCTTCTATTTATAAGAAAAAGTGAGCCTCTAACCAAGAAAACTGATTCTAGAATTTTTCAGATCAGTTTGGTCAATTTTTGACTATTTTTGGGTCAGTTTAGCTTACTTTTTGGATCTAGTTGAAATAGAAGAGAGTAGAGATGAAAATATCTCATTATTTTTGAGTTTAAAACTCCTCCACACATGTGAAATAGGTGCCTCCTTCATGAGGGGAGATCCCTACACTGAGGTGTCAAAAATGCATCATTTCTTCTAAATATCTCTTAATTTTTAACTAATAAACCTTGTCAACTCTTCATCTTATGTGAGCATTTACTCATTTTTGGGGGTTTTTCTTTTATTCTTCAATTTATCTCCTCCCTGCATTTGGATTAATCTTATTGGTCCATAGGAACCTTAATTGGACCATAATCCAAAAAATTTTAAAAATCTGGACCCTTAGGCTAAGGTCCTTTTTACCTATTTTCAGTTAATTCCAATTGCACATTAGAAAGTTCATTGGCAACCAAAACGCCCACCACTTATCCACTCAGGGGCCTTTTCGATAGTTCCTAGCTCATAGTACCCGGCAATATATTCACATATAAAAATCAAAATGGAGTCTCCATTGAAGATCAGCAAGATCAACCAACAGATCCATATAAAGGAGCCATGGACTCATCCGTTGAGGACCAACAAGATCAATCAACCAGATCCATGCCCGAATTCAGAAAACAACTCTTACTCCTTGTTCCAATATCTTTCACGACGTACGCGTGGGTATCTTTGCGGCAACCTAGAGCCCGAGCACCGTATGGTCAGCACCCTCTGGGATCCTTCGCAGGTCACCTACTAGCGCTTCACTCATAGGCCGCTTCCTTGGTCCCTCATCCAATGTACCAGAAGCTCACCATTTAAATCAAACCGAAGGCTGGTCAAGACCTCGGCCGACCTTGCTATGCAAGATATCCTCCATTGACTCTCCGTCAGCTATTGCAACTTCATCAGATTAGGTCTCCACGACCTCATTCACAAGACGGTCAAAATACTTCCCTAGCATTCTTGACATAAAACAGTCATTTTAAAATGTGTCATAAATACAGTTTCTATAACGAACTCTCGTCTTTCCATATTGTTCCACATCAATTCTCATTTGTTCCACATCAATTCTCATTTGTTTCATATGTATTCCCATTCTCATCATATCATTTTCCATCTCATCACATCTTTTCTCATTTATCCGCATCATCAGATCTCATCTACTTGCATCTACCCATATCCACATCTCATCACATCATATTCGTTCACATCACACATCATTTTCCATCTCATCACATCTTTTCTCATTTATCCGTAGCATCAAATCTCATCCACTCGCATATACCCATATCCATATCTCATCACATCATATTTGTTCACATCACACATCACATCTATCTCCTTTACATCACATCACATTCATTTATATCCATCACATTCATTCATTCATATCCACCACATACATTCTCATAACCATCCCACCACATACATTCTCATAACCATCCCACCACATACATTCTCATAACCATCCCATCACATACATTCTATCCATATTATAACACATCACTTCTATCCACATCATATCTCATTCATACACATCTCATCTCATTCATCCACATCCATCCAATCGTTTACATGTACGACTTCTCACATCTATCCATACATTTATATCTATCACTTCACATCCACATATATTCATGTCACATCACATCATATTCTTTCATATACACATCTATGTCCATTCTTTCTTATACATCCACATCCATTCTTTTACATACTCATTCACATACATTCTTCACATACACATTCATATCCATTCTTCACATACACATCCATATCCATTCTTCACATACACATTCACATCCATTCTTTCACATACTCATTCACATCCATTCTTCACATACACATTCACATCCATTTTCATCACATACATTCACATCCATTCTTCACATACTCATTCACATCCATTCTTCACATACACATTCACATCCATTCTTTCACATACATCCACTCACATCTCATATCATTCATTTACATCCTAATTCACATGACATCACATCTCATCCATTCATTCACATCACATCTCATCACATCTATTCACCTCATGTCTCATCACCTCTATTCACATCACATCCATCCATCGATTCATTCACATCCATCTGCTTCTTCACATCACATCTCATCACATCTATTCACCTCACATCTCATCACCTCTATTCACATCACATCCATCCATCCATTCATTCACATCTATCTGATTCACATCACATCACATCACATCTCATCACATCTATTCACATCTCACATCACATAACATTACATCTTATCACATCTATTCACATCACATCTATTCACATCACATCTCATCACATCTATTCACATCTCATCACATCTATTCACCTCACCTCACCTCACCTCTATTCACATCACATCCATCCAGCCATTCATTCACATCTATGCGATTCACATCACATCTATTCACCTCACGTCTCATCACCTCTATTCACATCACATCCATCCATCCATCCATCCATTCATTGACATCTATCTGATTCATATCACATCTCATCACATCTATTCACCTCACGTCTCATCACCTCTATTCACATCACATCCATCCATCCATTCATTCACATCCATCCATCCATCCATTCATTCACATCCATCTGATTCACATCACATCTCATCACATCTATTCACCTCACATCTCATCACCTCTATTCACACCACATCCATCCATCCATTCATTCACATCTATCTGATTCACATCACATCTCATCACATCTATTCACCTCACATCTCATCACATCTATTCACCTCACATCCATCCATTCATTCATTCATATCTATCTGATTCATATCACATCTCATCACATCTATTCACCTCACATCTCATCACCTCTATTCACATCAAATCCATCCATCCATCCATTCACATCTATCTGATTCACATCACATCTCATCACATCTATTCACCTCACGTCTCATCACCTCTATTCACATCACATCCATCCATCCATTCAGTCACATCTATCTGATTCACATCACATCTCATCACATCTATTCATAGAATTTAAACATAGAATTTAAGAGAATTCTAATTTTGATATAAAAATTCTTTATGCATCTATTTATGCATAAAAATCAATTTTAATGGGAATAACACTTTTGAAAAAAAAATAATTTCTTTATGCATCTTTCTATGCATAAAAATCAATTTTAATGAGAATAACACTTTTGAAATAATAATAATTCCTTTATGCATCTTTCTATGTATAAAAATGAATTTTAATGAGAATAATACTTTTGAAATAAAAATAATTCCTTTATGCATCTTTCTATGCACAAAAATCAATTTTAATGAGAATAACACTTTTGAAATAAAAATAATTCCTTCATGCATCTTTCTATGCATAAAAATCAATTTTAATGAGAATAACAATTTTGAAATAAAAATAATTCGTTTATGCATCTTTTTATTCACAAAAATAAATTTTAATTAGAATAACACTTTTGAATTCCTTTATGCATCTTTCTATGCACAAAAATCAATTTTAATGAGAATAACACTTTTAAAATAAAAATAAATCCTTTATGCATCTCTCTATGCACAAAAATCAATTTAATGAGAATAACACTTTTGAAATAAAAATAATTCCTTTATGCATCTTTCTATGCACAAAAATCAATTTTAATAAGAATAATACTTTTGAAATAAAAATAATTCCTTATTGCATCTTTCTATGCATAAAAATTAATTTTAATGAGAATAACACTTTTGAAATAAAAATAATTCCTTTATACATCTTTCTATGCATGAAAATCAATTTTAGTAATTAATATATCAGTGATATCCATGCATATTCATAGGTGAATATGTACATGGAGTAATCAAAATATTTCTTTTAGATGCAAAAATGGTGGTAATTACTATTTTGGAATAACATAAAAATAAACTTTCTTTTTCACAAAATGTTAGAAAATTTTGCCATAACCTCCTTTGTATTGCTGACCATTTCTCATTTTTATCATTCTATTTTTAACCCAAATTAGATTCATAGAACTCTAATCTACACAATTTTCTAAATTCAAGAGAGTAAACAATAAGAAGAGTTTAATTAATCCTTTAGTTAATCTTTCTAGGATTAAGAAAGGCTGGAATGTAAAGAAGAGAAGGGGGTGGCCTTTTCATCAAGGCATAGCATTTGAATTTAATTCAATTTACTGCAAAACATAAAAATCAATAAAACCATAGATTTAAAATTAAACAAGTAAGAAATTTAACTTACATAGAACTTGTAATCTCTCCTTTGGCTTGAGGGATTGAGGGTTCTACTCTTGTTTGAAAGCAAGAGTGGCCACCAATTCACTTTGGAGAGGATCAGGCCAAAAACAATTGAATTATTAAAAAATTCAATGTAAATGGCTCGAGACAAGAGTAGAGTAACAGTGCATAAACACCATTAAGCTTTACAAAGGGGGAGGCTTCTATTTATAGGAAAAAGTGAGCCTCTAACCAAGCAAACTGATTCTAGAATTTTCCAAATGAGTTTGGTCAAATTTTGACCATTTTTGGGTCAATTTAGCTTACTTTTTGGATCTAGTTGAAACAGGAGAGAGGAGGGATGAAAATATCTCATTATTTTTGAGTTTAAAACTCCTCCACACATGTGAAATAGGTGTCTCCTTCATGAGGGGAGATCCCCACACTGAGGTGTCAAAAATGCATCATTTCCTCTATATATCTCTTAATTTTTAGATAATAAACCTTATACTCAGTCAACTCTTCATCTTTTGTGAGCATTTACTCAGTTTTGGGGGTTTTTCTTTTATTCTTCAATTTATCTCCTCTCTACATTTGGATTAATCTTATTGGTCCATAGGAACCTTAATTGGACCATAAATTAAAAATTTCTGAAAATCTGGACCCTTAGGCGAAGGTCCTTTTTATCTATTTTCAATTAATTCCAATTGCACATTGGAAAGTTCTTTTTGAATTTCTGTTTCAGGGGAAACCATTTTAGACACTAGGAGGATTTTTATATCCAAAAATATATCAATTTTGAATTATCTCTCTCTAGATATTTTCTCTCTCCAGGCCAAAACAGGGTAAAATAGGATCTTTCTTTTATTTCAGAGAGCAGAATAATTACAAGATCAGAAGGGGAGGTTCTTATACTTGCACACCTCAAAAGTTGGAGGGAGGAATCTTACATCCTACCCCACTTAAAAAACGCGAGATGTCCTCATCTCGCAAATTAGAGGACAACTCTTTCCCTTATTAAGATCCAACTGATTCTGGGGTTCCTTATAGTCTGGTGAACCCAACAGAATCCTGGGATAAAGATCCCTTATATAGAACTCATCATCCGATAACAATTCATTCAGATCATATCATTCATATCCTTAACACAAATATGGTCCATTAGACTGAAATTTCCATCTGAACATTCCTCCAAGGGAAATTTCAATTATACAAGTTTTTAAATTGTCATCCCTTAACTTGATTGACTGGGTCAAGTGTTAACAGTAGCAATCTGTCAGCATAATCCACTAATCTCATAGTGATTTGCTGAAGTCATTATTGTGATTTTAGCTACGAACATCATCACACGGACTCGTCCCATTCATCCTCATTGTGGTTTTGCTTAGCTTATCACTTTTCAACCAATACTCAGGAATCATCATTTTACAATTAGAATCCAAATCAACTCATCAGTTCTCAACCATAGTTTTTAAAATCATATCAACCACATTCGAATTCATCATCTGGATAGCATTTTTGCTTATAATTTCAAGTCTTAGATTTACTCGTATATACTGTCAGTAAAAGAGCTACAGTTATACCCTCGATATCTACGGGTAGTCACGGTCCTTGGAATTATAAGGTAAGTACCATCATGTCTAGGCCTCAAGCAAGTTAGGGATTCCATGCCATTGCGGTTCTTCCATATGAAGACCCAACTACTAATTTATGAATTTCAGTATGAATATCAATTTGTATGAATTTTATCATACAATTACAACTTTTTACTACTACTACATAAATTTTTGACATTTTTAGCTTCTTGATTGATCCACTTTAGCCAAATTGGCTCTGATACCAGCTGAAAGATCCCTATCCCCACTGCGCAACGAATTCAGAGGTGCTAGCAGTGGAAGTAGCACTTCTTGCGCGGGGGCAGGGTCCCGAACTCGGGGCCTCGCCCACAGATATCCGGACAAGAGACTAATCCCTCGGTTCTTCCAAAATCGAACCCGAAAAAACTTCCCTCGCTCGGAAAGCACGACGATTCCTCCAGGATAATTTTACTCTAACGTAGTCAAAAGCCTTAACTAACTGAATTGATCTGGCGGAACCCGTAAAGCCCCATAGTCAGATCAAGGAAAAGATTGCACTTGGATCATTAAGACCAACGCTTTTTTTCTCATTGAGAGGCACAGCCGTTGATTCTTTTCCATAGAACAATTTTTATCTGGGATTTACTTCATCTATCGTACCATAACAGAATTGAGTCTCATTTTAGGGATACATCAGTCCAGCCTAACCCCATCCAGTCCCGTGGGTTAGCCAACCACCCAACCACTGTAGTGATGGGACCCATTTAAGAATTTGGTTAGGTTTTGTCCTGGGTACAAGGGAAAAGAGTTCCCAGGTTCCCTAGCTGGATATTCATGCAAACTTAAAACTAGTCACACCACTTACACTTCCAATATGAAATTGCCTTTTTCACAGATTCAGCTGTCTTTAAAACAATCTTTTAATGAAACTATAGTACAAGTGATCAAAATCCTCCAAAATTATCTGGTTGAATCCTAATTTTTAATTTTTCCTTCATCAGTGTACCTATGACATCATTGGCAACCAAAACGCTCACCACCTGTCGACTTAGGGGCCTTTTTGATAGTTCCTAGCTCATAGTACCCGACAATATATTCACTTATAAAAATCAAAATGGAATCTCCGTTGAAGATCAGCAAGATCAACCAACAGATCCATATAAAGGAGCCATAGACTCATCCGTTGAGGACCAACAAGGTCAATCAACCAGATCCATGCCCGAATTCAGAAAACAATTCTTACTCCTTGTTCCAATATCTTCCACGACGTACGTGTGGGTATCTTTGGCGACCCAGAGCAGCCCGAGCACTGTATGGTCAGCACCCTCTAGGATCCTTTGCAGGTCACCTAGCGCTTCACTCATAGGCCGCTTCCTTGGTCCCTTATCCAGTGTACCGGAAGCTCACCATTTAAATCAAACCGAGGCTGGTCAAGACCTCGGCCGACCTTGCTACGCGAGACGTCCTCCATTGACTCTCCGTTAGCTATTGCAACTCTATCAGATTATGTCTCCACCCATGACCTCATTCACAAGACGGTCAAAATGCTTCCCTAGCATTCTTGACATAAAATAGTCATTTAAAAACGTGTCATAAATACAGTTTCTATAACGAGCTCTCGTCTTTCCATATTGCTCCACATCAATTCTCATTTATTTCATATGTATTCCCATTCTTATCACATCATTTTCCATCTCATCACATCTTTTCTCATTTATCCACATCAGATCTCATGCACTCGCATCTATCTTTGTTCACATCACACATCACATCTATCTCCATTTACATCACATCTATCTCCATTTACATCACATCTATCTCCATTTACATCACATCACACATCACATCTATCTCCATTTACATCACATCACACATCACACATCACATCTATCTCCATTTACATCACATCACATTCATTTATATACATCACATCACATCTATCTCCATTCACATCACATCACATCTATCTCCATTTAAGCTTTTACAAAGGGGGAGGCTTCTATTTATAGGAAAAAGTGAGCCTCTAACCTAGCAAACTGATTCTAGAATTTTTCAGATGAGTTTGGTCAATTTTTGACCATTTTTGGGTCAGTTTAGCTTACTTTTTGGATCTAGTTGAAACAGGAGAGAGGTTAGATGAAAATATCTCATTATTTTTGAGTTTAAAACTCCTCCACACATGTGAAATAGGAGCCTCCTTCATGAGGGGAGATCCCCACACTGAGGTGTCAAAAATGCATCATTTCCTCTAAATATCTCTTAATTTTTAACTAATAAACCTTGTACTCAGTCAACTCTTCATCTTATGTGAGTATTTACTTATTTTTGGGGGTTTTTCTTTTGTTCTTCAATTTATCTCCTCCCTACATTTGGATTAATCTTATTGGTCCATAGGAACCTTAATTTGACCAAAAATTTCTAAAAATCTGGACCCTTAGGCTAAGGTCCTTTTTACCTATTTTCAATTAACTCCAATTGCACATTGAAAAGTTCTTTTTGAATTTCTGTTTAAGGGGAAACCATTTTAGACACTAGGAGGATTTTTGTATCCAAAAATATATCAATTTTGAATTACCTCCCTCTAGACATTTTCTCTCTCTAGGGTAAAACAAGATCTTTCTTTTATTTCAGAGAGGGGAATAATTACAAGATGAGAAGGGGAGGTTCTTATACCTGCACACCTCAAACGTTGGAGAGAGGAATCTTACATCCTACCCCACTTAAAAAACGCGAGATGTCCTCATCTCGAAAATTAGAGGACAACTCTTTTCCTTAAGATCCAAGAGACCCTTGTAGTCTGGTAAACCCAACAGAATCATGGGATAAAGTTCCCGTATATAGAAATCATCTGATAACAATTCATTTAGATCATATCATTCATATCCTTAACACAAATACACGTTTTTAAATTGTCATCCCTTAACTTGATTCACTGGGTCAAGTGTTAATAGTAGCAATCTGCACAATCCACTAATCTCATAGTGATTTGCTAAAGTCATTATCATCATTCTAGCTATGAACATCATCACACGAACTCGTCCCATTCATCCTCATTGTGGTTTTGCTTAGCTTATCGCTTTTCACCCAAAACTCAGCTTATCGCTTTTCAACCAAAACTCAGGAATCATCATTTTTCAATTAGAATCCAAATCAACTCATTAGTTCTCAACCATAGTTTTTAAAATCATATCAACCACATTCGAATTCATCATATGGATAGCATTTTTGCTTATAATTTCAAGTCTTAGATTTACTCGTATATACTTCCAATAAAGAGCTGCAGTTATACCCTCGGTATATACGGGTAGTCACGGTCCTTGGAATTATAAGGTAAATACCATCACGTCTAGGCCTCAAGCAAGTTAGGGATTCCATGCAATTATGGTACTTCCATCTAAAGACCCAACTACTAATTTATGAATTTCAGTATGAATATCAATTTGTATGAATTTCATCACACAATTATAACTTTTTACTACTACATAAAATTTTGACATTTTTGGCTTCTCGGTTGATCCACTTTTGCCAAATTTGCTCTGATACCAGCTGAAAGATCCCTGTCCCCACCGCGCAACAAATTCAGGGGTGCTAGCAGTGGAAGTAGCACTTCTTGCGTGGAGCAGGGTCTCTCACTTGGGGCCTCGCCCACCACGGATATCCGGACAAGAGGCTAATCCCTCAATTCTTCCAAAATCAAACTCGAAAAAACTTCCCTCACTCGGAAAGCACGGCGATTCCTCCAGGATATATTTACTCTAACGTAGTCAAAAGCCTTAACTAACTTAACTGATCTGACCGAACCTGTAAGTCCCATAGTCAGATCAAGGAAAAGATTGCACTTGGATCATAGAGACCAATGCTTTTTTCCTCATTGAGAGGCAGAGCCGTTGATTCTTTTCCATAGAACAATTTTTATCCGGGATTTACTTCATCTATCGTACCATAACAGAATTGAGTCGCATTTTAGGGATCCATCAGTCCAGCCTAACAGTCCCGTGGGTTAGCCAAATGCCCAACCACTGTAGTGATGGGATCCATTTAAGAATTTGGTTAGGTTTTATCCTGGGTACAAGGGAAAAGAGTTCCCAGGCCCCCTAGCCGAATATTCATGCAAACTTAAAACTAGTCACACCACTTACACTTCCAATATGAAATTGCCTTTTTCACAGATTCAGCTGTCTTTAAAACAATCTTTTAATGAAACTATAGTATCACTGATCATAATCCTCCAAAATTATCCGGTTGAATCCTAATTTCTAATTTTTCCTTCATCGGTGTACCTATGGCATCATTGGCAACCAGAACGCTTACCACCTGTCGACTCAGGGGCCTTTTCGATAGTACCTAGCAATGTATTCACTTATAAAAATCAAAATGAAATCTCCGTTGAAGATTAGCAAGATCAACCAACAGATCCATATAAAGGAGCCATGGACTCATCCGTTGAGGACCAACAAGGTCAATCAACCAGATGCATGCCCGAATTTAGAAAACAACTCTTACTCCTTGTTCCAATATCTTCCACGACGTACGTGACCCTGTGGGATCCTTCGCAGGTCACCTAGTGCTTCACTCATAGGCCGCTTCCTTGGTCCCTTATCCACTGTATCGGAAGTTCACCATTTAAATCGAACCGAGGCTGGTCAAGGCCTCGGTCGACCTTGCTACACGAGACGTCCTCCATTGACTCTCCGTCCGCTATTGCAACTCTATCAGATTATGTCTCCACCCATGACCTCATTCTCACAAGACGGTCAAAATGCTTCCCTAGCATTCTTGACATAAAACAGTAATTTAAAAACGTGTCATAAATACAGTTTCTATAACGAGCTCTCGTCTTTCCATATTGTTCCACATCAATTCTCATTTATTTCATATGTATTCCCATTCTTATCACATCATTTTCCATCTCATCACATCTTTTCTCATTTATCCGCATCAGATCTCATCCACATCTTTTCTCATTTATCCACATCTTTTCTCATTTATCCGCATCAGATCTCATCCACTCGCATATATCTTCGTTCACATCACACATCACATCTATCTCCATTTACATCACATCACATTCATTTATATACATCACATCACATCTATCTCCATTTACATCACATCACATTCATTTATATCCATCACATTCATTCATTCATATCCACTACATACATTCTCATAACCATCCCATCACATACATTCTATCCACATTATATCACATCACTTCTATCCACATCATATCTCATTCATACAAATCTCATCTTTTTCGTCCACATCCATCCAATCGTTCACATGTACGACTTCTCACATCTATCCATACATTCATATCTATCACTTCACATCCCCATATATTCATGTCACATCACATCACATTCTTTCATATATACATCTATATCCATTCTTTCACATACTCATTCACATACATTCTTCACATACACATTCACATCCATTCTTCACATACACATCCATATCCATTCTTCACATACACATTCACATCCATTCTTTCACATACTCATTCACATCCATTCTTCACATACACATTCACCTCCAATTTCATCACATACATTCACATCCATTCTTTCACATACTCATTCACATCCATTCTTCACATACACATTCACATCCATTCTTTCACATACATCCACTCACATCCCATATCATTCATTTACATCCTGATTCACATGACATCACATCTCATCCATTCATTCACATCTATCTGATTCACATCACATCTCTTGCCATATATATAGGCAGTGATGTGTGTGAACACACTTAGGACCGTCGGGGTACTTTTTTCCTCTTTAGGAGGTTTTTTCTCCCGGCTTGTATATACGCCCATTATTCTAGGGCTAACTTATCTTTGTACATTGACACAATCTAATACACTTTGTGTTGTGTGCATTCTTGCTTCTTCTTCTCCAAGCTTTGTGTGCTTTCCTGCAACCCTAATTCCAACAATTGGTATCATCAGAGCAGGCATCGGCTCCTAGGGCTACACCGTGCTAGCACCCTCTGACTCACGTTCTTCGATTGAGGTGAGATTTCACAAGCGCTTGTAGGTTCCTATACTCAGAAATTGCATCTGAGGTCGTTTCGGGCTCTGTTTTTGCATTTCA
Source organism: Cibotium barometz (assembly GCF_041138505.1). Lineage (NCBI taxonomy): Eukaryota > Viridiplantae > Streptophyta > Polypodiopsida > Cyatheales > Cibotiaceae > Cibotium > Cibotium barometz. Next base: position 26,682,271 of record NC_141055.1, on the reverse strand, counting down.
AGTTTTGCACAGGTGTTTTCATCATTTTGTGCAGAAATTTTGACAGTGCAGTTTTCTGTAAAACAGCCATACATATTCTATTATGGACCGTGCTACATAGCACGAGTTGTTTTCTGTTCAGTGTTTGCTTCATTACAGGTAACTTTTGCATCAGTTTCAGTCAGTGGCCATGGCTGATAACAGCAATGATGTATTTCGCATGTTGTCTGCTGCTGATGACAAATTGGATGGAGATAGCAACTACCCTCTTTGGGCATATATGAAACATCATGTTTTGGTTGCAAAAGGAGTATAGAACATTGTGCAGGGTATGGATGTACATCCAGGTTCTATGGATGTAGGATCTGTTGAGAATGTTGCAGGTTCTAGCAGCTCTACTGTTGCTGCTGTTTTACCCACTGCTAAACAAGCTCGTTGTTGGGATGGTAAAGATGCACAAGCTCATGCCTTGATTGTACTTTCTGTCAAATGTAACATCACCCCACATATTCGTTCAGCTAAAACAACAAAGCAGGCTTGGGATATTCTAGCTGGTTTGTATGCAGGTTGTAACGAGGCAAAAATCTCTTACCTGTGTAAAGAGCTAGAATCGAAGATTATGCAGGAAGATGATGACATGAATATTTTTCTTGCTGAGATTAAAGATCTCAAGGAACAGTTGATTTCTGCAGGTGAGACTATTCCTGATCATTCTCTTGTGCAGACTATTCTTGATGCTTTACCTGAGTCATATCAGACTTTTGCTTCCACGTGGAGACTTGTTAACTGATGCTGTCAAGTATGATACTTTAGTCAACAAGCTCTTGCAAGAAGCACAGTCCAGGCAAAATAGGGCTAGGCAGCGTGCAGTTGATCAGGCATTTATTGCTGCCCAACAGAGCAGAAGAAGAAGTAGTAAGGCAGCCCCTTCCACTGTTTCTTCTCCTATTAATAGGTTTGCAACTTCTCCTTCCATAGGTAGCAACAATAGGTCTGAGAAGGCTCTTGATAAAGGCAAGAAAAAGATCAGGTGCAACTATTGTAAGGCAACTGATCATGTCATTAAGAATTGCCCTAAGCTAAAGGCTAAAGAGGCAAAAAAGAAAGAGTCAAATGCAACCACAATAGCGGATGCTTCTACAAATGTAGATTCTTTAAATGTTATGCAGGATCATACAGAATGTTATGATTCTTTAAATGTAGATTCTTTAAATGTTATGCAGGATCATACAGAATGGGCGTTTAGCGTGTATTGCCAGTATGACCCATCTGTACATGATGCATGTTTGGCAGTTTTTGTTCTCTCATGTATGGTATTTTGACAGTGGTGCTACAAAGCACATTACCTCGCATCATCGTGATAGTCTTGAGGCTATCCTCCCTAATGGGAATACTATCACATGTGCCAATAATGCTTCTTACCCCGTGAAGGGCATAGGTAAAATTATGCTTATTGCTACAAATGGCAGCACTTTCACACTTTCAGATGCTTTGTATGTGCCAGGGATAAAGAAGAATATATTGTCTGTCTCTGTGCTTGCTAGACTTGGACTTGTAGTCAAATTTGTGGATGACAGATGTACTGTTCATGATTTGACTTCTGGTGATACAATTATTGTATTTGGCACCTTGTTTCATGGGCTGTATAGGCTCAATTCTTATGACAAGTGTGTGGAAGATTCAGCAAATGCAGAAAAGGCAGTTTCAGATGCAAAACTATGGCATGCTTGTTTTGGTCATCTGAACTTTGCTAGTTTGCTGCGTTTGTAAAAATTTGATATGGTTGCTTCATTGCCCCCTCTTGAGGCACCATTGAAACATGTTTGTGAAGGCTGTGTTTTAGGCAAAATGCGGCGTTCTGCATTTCCAAAGGATGGTTCTGGCAGGCCACTCGCAAATTGCAACTTGTACATAGTGATGTATGTGGGCCTATGCAAACTCTGTCATTTGGTAAACACTTGTACTTCGTGACTTTCATTGATGATTACTCAAGGCATGCATGGGTATATCCACTGAAGGCAAAGTCCGAAGTGTTTTTGTGCTTCAAGCAGTTTTTGCTTATGGTTGAAAATGTATCCAATTATACTATGGGCACCCTCCGTTCTGATCGAGGTGGGGAGTACATGTCTAAAGAGTTTGATACATTTTTGGCTAGTCGTGGGATAAAACACCAATGTACAGTGCCGTACACCCCTCAGCAAAATGGTGTTGCTGAGAGGAAAAACAGGTCACTTATGGAGATGGCACGACGTATGGTCAAGAGCCAAGCTTTGCCACATGCGTTTTGGCTTGAGGCTGTCATGTGTGCTGCATATGTACTCAACAGGTGTCCCACTAAGGCCTTGCAGTCTGTTACTCCATACGAAGCTTGGCATGGCAGGAAGCCTTCTATTGGTCACTTGCGTGTCTTTGGTTGCTTGGCCTATGCTTTAGTGCCTGTGCAACAACGTAGAAAATTGGATGATAAGGTTGTCAAATGCATTTTTGTTGGTTATAGTGCTGAGAGCAAGGGTTACAGATTGTATCATCCGCAGTCAAAGCGTACCTTGATTAGTCGAGATGTTGTTTTTGTGGAAGATGCTGTGCAGCCTTTGTTATCATGTACCAAAGAGACAGGTGTGAGCTCACGGGATGAATTTGATACGTTGCTGCCTCTATTTACAGGTGGGAATTCAAATGTAAGTCCTAATGAGGCAAATATTCAGCCTATGCAGATTTCAAACGACATCATAGATCAACCTATTTCTGATGCAGATTTACAAGATGTAATTTATGAAGATAGGGCTGAAAATGAGTAGGCTAGAGGTATGCCTAAATGGTTGGTGCAAACATTGCGTGATAGTAAAACTGATGCACCTATGTCTAGTCGTACTTGTTCAGGTTTTCAACATGCCTCTTATGCATCAGATTGTTATGCTTTGGCTATGTCTAGTATGTGTGAAGAGGAAGAACCTCTTTCATTCAAAAATCAAAAAATTGGTTGGCTGCAATGCAAAGTGAATATGATGCTATAATGAAGAATGGTACATGGTCTTTGTGTGATTTGCCTATTGGTAAAAAGGTCATTGGATGTAAGTGGGTTTTTAAGTTGAAACAAAAGCCAGATGGCAGTGTTGATCGCTATAAGGCTAGACTTGTTGCAAAGGGTTATGCTCAAGAAAAGGGCATTGATTTTGATGAGACCTTTGCTCCCACTTGTCGTATAACTACCATTCGTAGCATTTGTACATTGGCAGCTCATAATGGTTGGAATATACATTAGTTGGACATAAAGATTGCGTTCTTGAATGGAGATTTGCATGAGGAGGTGTATGTATCGCAGCCTCATGGTTTTGTTCAATGAGGGCAAGAAAACAAAGTGTGCAGGTTGAAAAAGGCTTTATATGGTTTAAGGCAAGCTCCACGAGCTTGGTATGAAAAGATACATGCATATTTGACTGCACATGGTTTTCAGAATAGTCCAACAGAAAGCACTTTGTATGTTAAATGTGTGGATGATGTACATCTAATCATTGCTCTCTATGTCGATGACATGCTGCTCACGGGACCAAATGAGAGTCATATTGCTGATTTTAAGGCTAATTTGAATGCCTCTTTTGAGATGTCAGATTTGGGGCATTTGCATCATTATTTGGGGATACAATTTAAGCAGTGTGATGGAGGTATTGCTTTGTGTCAGACAAAGTATATTGAGACATTGTTGCGGAGATTTGGCCTTGAAGACTGTAAGCCTATTGCTACTCCAATGGCGACAGGTTTGAAGTTGAGTCTTCATGATGCTGGAGATCACTTTGATGTCACACTCTATCAGACAGCTGTTGGTTGCCTCATTTATGTATGCATTATGAGGCCGGGCATTCAGTTTGTAGTCTCACAGGTGAGTAGGTTTATGCATAGCCCAGCGTCTCTGCATTGGAAGGCAGTTAAACGCATCTTTCGCTACTTGAGTGGCACCATACATCTTGGGTTATTTTATCCCAAGGGGGGATCATTGCCGCCAGATTTACATGCTTTTTCGGACTCAGATTGGGCTGGTTGCTATGACACAAGAGTGTCCACAAGTGGTTTTTGTTTCATGCTCGGTGGCTCATGCATATCTTGGTTGAGCAAGAAGCAACCTACTGTGGCCACTTCTAGTTGTGAAGCTGAGTATAGGGCAGCTTTCACAGCTACGGTTGAGTGTGTGTGGCTCAAACGGCTTATGGGCTGACTTGGGTGTTGGACAAGAGTCTGCCATCTCTATCTACACTGACAGTCAGAGCGCATGGCAGTTGCAAGAAACCCAATTTTTCATGCTCGCACAAGGCACATTAAGGTGCATTATCACTATGTCAGCACAGGGAGAGACTCTTAGCAGGAGAGATCAGCTTGGCCTATGTGCCAACACAGGACAACCTCACCGATCTTTTCACAAAGGTGCTTCCTCGTGAGAAGTTTGAAGCTTTTCGCAAAGCTTTGGGCTTGCTCCCCTTTGTGGACTGATCTACTTTGGGCATGGCACTTCCCTATATATGAGTGCCAGCTCTCGTTCACACCATCACTCCCAGGGGGGATTTGTTGCCATATATATAGGCAGTGATGTGTGTGAACACACTTAGGACCACCGGGGCACTTTTTCCCTCTTTAGGAGGTTTTTTCCCCCAGCTTGTATATACGCCCATTATTCTAGGACTAACTTATCTTTGTACATTGACACAATCTAATATGCTTTGTGTTGTATGCATTCTATCTGATTCACATCACATCTCATCACATCTATTCACCTCACATCTCATCACATCTATTCACCTCACATCCATCCATCCATTCATTCACATCTATCTAATTCACATCACATCTATTCACCTCACGTCTCATCACCTCTATTTACATCACATCCATCCATCCATCCATTCATTCACATCTATCTGATTCACATCACATCTCCTCACATCTATTCACCTCACGTCTAATCACCTCTATTCACATCACATCCATTCATCCAATCATTCAAATCCATCTGATTCACATCACATCTATTCACCTCACGTCTCATCACCTCTATTCACAACACATCCATCTATGCATTCATTCACATCTATCTGATTCACATCACATCCCATCATATCTATTCACCTCACATCTCATCACCTCTATTCTACTTTCCTAGCATTCTTGACATAAAACAGTCATTTAAAAACGTGTCATAAATACAGTTTCTATAACGAGCTCTCGTCTTTCCATATTGTTCCACATCAATTCTCATTTATTTCATATGTATTCCCATTCTTATCACATCATTTTTCATCTCATCACATCACACATCACATCTATCTCCATTTACATCACATCACATTCATTTATATACATCACATCACATCTATCTCCATTTACATCACATCACATTCATTTATATCCATCACATTCATTCGTTCATATCCACCACATACATTCTCATAACCATCCCATCACATACATTCTATCCACATTATATCACATCACTTTTATCCACATCATATCTCATTCATACAAATCTCATCTCATTCATCCACATCCATCCAATCGTTCACATGTACGACTTCTCACATCTATCCATACATTCATATCTATCACTTCACATCCACATATATTCATGTCATATCACATCACATTCTTTCATATGCACATCTATATCCATTCTTTCACATACATCCACATCCATTCTTTCACATACTCATTCACATACATTCTTCACATACACATTCACATCCATTCTTCACATACACATCCATATCCATTCTTCACATACACATTCACTTCCATTCTTTCACATACTCATTCACATCCATTCTTCACATACACATTCACATTCATTTTCATCACATACATTCACATCCATTCTTTCACATACTCATTCACATCCATTCTTCACATACACATTCACATCCATTCTTTCACATACATCCACTCATATCCCATATCATTCATTTACATCTTGATTCACATGACATCACATCTTATCCATTCATTCACATCTATCTGATTCACATCACATCTCATCACATCTATTCACCTCACATCTCATCACCTCTATTCACATCACATCCATCCATCCATTCATTCACATCCATATGATTCACATCACATCTCATCATCACATCTATTCACCTCACATCTCATCACCTCTATTCACATCACATCCATCCATTCATTTACATCACATCCATCCATCCATCCATTCACATCTATCTGATTCACATCATATCTCATCACATCTATTCACCTCACCTCTCATCACCTCTATTCACATCACATCCATCCATCCATTCATTCACATCTATCTGATTCACATCAGATCTCATCACATCTATTCACCTCACGTCCATCCATCCATTCATTCACATCTATCTGATTCACATCACATCTATTCACCTCACATCTCATCACCTCTATTTACATCACATCCATCACATCTATTCACCTCACATCTATTTACATCACATCCATCATATCCATCCATCCATCCATTCATTCACATCTATCTTATTCACATTACATCTCATCACATCTCATCACATCTATTCACCTCACGTCTAATCACATCACATCACATCACATCTCATCACATCTATTCACCTCACGTCTAATTACCTCTATTCACATCACCTTCATTCAAATCCATCTGATTCACATCACATCTCATCACATCTATTCACCTCACGTCTAACACCTCTATTCACATCACATCCATTCATCCCTTCATTCAAATCCATCTGATTCACATCACATCTCATCACATCTATTCACCTCACATCTCATCACCTCTATTCACAACACATCCATCCATGCATTCATTCACATCTATTTGATTCACATCACATCCATCCATCCATTTATTCACATCTATCTGATTCACATCACATCTCATCACATCTATTCACCTCACATCTCATCACCTCTATTCACATCACATCACATCCATTCATTTACATCTATCTGATTCACATCACATCTCATCACATCTATTCATTTACATCTATCTGATTCACATCACATCTCATCACATCTATTCACCTCACATCTCATCACATCACATCTTATCACATCTATTCACCTCACATCTCATCACCTCTATTCACCTCACATCTCACACCTCTATTCACATCACATCCATCCATCCATTCATTTACATCTATCTGATTCACATCATATCTCATCACATCTATTCACCTCACATCTCATCACCTCTATTCACATCACATCCATCCATTCATTCATTCATATCTATCTGATTCACATCACATCTATTCACCTCACGTCTCATCACCTCTATTCACCTCACGTCTCATCACCTCTATTCACATCACATCCATCCATCCATTCATTCACATCTATCTGATTCACATCACATCTCTCCACATCTATTCATAGAATTTAAACATAGAATTTAAGAGAATTCTAATTTTGATATAAAAATTCTTTATGCATCTATTTATGCATAAAAGTCAATTTTAATGGGAATAATACTTTTGAAATAAAAATAATTCCTTTATGCATCTTTCTATGCATAAAAATCAATTTTAATGGGAATAACACTTTTGAAATAAAAATAATTCCTTTATGCATCTTTCTATGCACAAAAATCAATTTTAATGGGAATAATACTTTTGAAATAAAAATAATTCCTTTATGCATCTTTCTATGCACAAAAATCAATTTTAATGAGAATAACACTTTTGAAATAAAAATAAGCCCTTTATGCATCTTTCTATGCATAAAAATTAATTTTAATGAGAATAATAGATTTGAAATAAAAAAAAATTCTTTATGCATCTTTCTATGCACAAAAATCAATTTTGATGAGAATAACACTTTTGAAATAAAAATAATTCCTTTATGCATATTTCTTTACACAAAAATAAATTTTAATAAGAATAACACTTTTAAAATAAAAATAATTTCTTTATGCATCTTTCTATGCACAAAAATCAATTTAATGAGAATAACACTTTTGAAATAAAAATAATTCCTTTATGCATCTTTCTATGCACAAAAATCAATTTAATGAGAATAACACTTTTGAAATAAAAATAATTTATTTATGCATCTTTCTATGCATAAAAATCAATCTTAATGAGAATAACACTTTTGAAATAAAAATAATTCCTTTGTGCATCTTTCTATGCATAAAAATCAATTTTAATAATTAATATCAGTGATATCCATGTATATTCATAGGTGAATATGTATATGGAGTAATCAGAATTTTTCTTTTAGATGCAAAATGGTGGGATCTACTCTTTTGGAATAACATAAAAATAATCTTTCTTTTCCACAAAATTTTAGAAAATTTTACCATAACCTCCTTTGTATGGATGACCATTTCTCATTTTTATCATTCTATTTTTAACTTAAATTAACCCAAATTACAAAAACCAGTCCATTAAGAGAAATTAGTCAAATTCAAGGATTTTTTTATGGTTTTAAGAAACTTTTTGAAAGATTAAGCTACTCCTAATACTTGCTAACACTCTAATCCAAACAACTTCAACAAAAAACACACAATTAAACTAGAATTAATGATCTTAGATCTATGTTTAAACTAAAGAGAGCTAACATTCACTAAAAATTACATTACCCACATGTGGAGGAACCATTTGCAAAGTTCTTTTTATTTGGAGGACCTATTTGCAAAGTTCTTTTCATGATTAAAATGTGGATACTTTCAAATTTTAATATTGTTTCCTTGTGGTGACACTCTAAAAAATTCAACCTTGTTATATGATGGTTGAGGACCTATTTGCAAAGTTCTTTTCATGATTAAAATGTGGATACTTGCAAATTTTAATATTGTTTCCTTGTGGTGACACTCTAAAAAATTCAACCTTGTTATATGATGGTTGACATGAAAATTTATAGTACTGCTTCTCTTGTGGACACTCCCAAAGATTCAATATTGCTTTATGATGGATTTCTTTTTTAAAAAAATCTTTGAAAATGTGTTTAGCCTGCAAGTGTTGCATTGCAGGAGGAGAGGGTATTGGAAAAAATGCCATTTATAGGCTTTGCACCTCGCGGTGTGGTGAGGGATGAAACCCATGATCTTTTAATTCCTGGTCTTAACCAATGTGGACAACACTTGCAAATTGCAAAAATTCGATGTTGCCTTCTTGCATCACATAGATAAGTTACAATGTCTAGGTTCGATGCTCTGTAATTAATTTAGGAAGCACTTCCTCACATACATAAGTTACAATGTCTAGATTTGATGCATTGTTAAGAGGACATTGTAACCTGATCTTCATCTTAATACACAAAACTATATTTTCCCAAAATAAAATAGAATTTGTGGACGGTTGCAAAATTGCTTCTTTGGTAAATGAAAGATAAACATAAATGTAGAGAAAAATGGTGTAAATTTTGAGAAAAAGAAGTATATATCTAGGCATCATGTTAATACATAAAACTATTTTTTACCAAGATAAACTAGAATTTGTGGCATAGTTTCAAAAATTGCTAAAATGAAAGATAAACATAAATGAAAGTAGTATATATAGATAGGTAGGCATTGTGGAGTAGTATATATAGATAGCTAGGCATTGTGGAGTGATGTGCCCCCATGGATGTGCCTCACCTCGAGTTAAATGCCAGCCGGTTTTTATATTTTAAAAAATCAAAAAAGAAGAAGCAATAGATGGTGTAAATTTTGAGAAAGTAGTATGCAACGCTGACGTGCAAACTAAAAAATGATGCATATAAAGAATTCAGGGAAAATAGAAAAAAGGGCCTGGCCAGCAGGCTCGCGGCGCTCGAGGCTCGGACATGGTGTGTAACGGACTCTCGCCAATCGCAGCACACAGGAAAGGCTTTGCAGCGGCAGCTCCTGGTTTCTGCAATCGTGGCCGCGGGCCGCCCACTGTCAACATGCGACGACCCCCCCGCCCCCGCCCCACGCACGGCTCTAGCTCATCACCGGAACAACTCACGATGTATCTCGACATGCGCTAACGTGCAACCTTTTTTAAAGGTTACCGTGACCGGTCTTTTAATTTTCAAATATTCTATACCTGAATAATAATAATAATAATAGTATATATGTATGTATGTATAATCGTATACGTATAGTATACGTTAACATTAGTAAACGCCCCACTGCTCACGCCATCGATTATTATTTTTTTAACAACATCCTATAAAACTGAACTATATATATTTATGTACGTTTGTATATGTGTGCATATGCCTTTGTGTGCTAAATATCATCACTTTCTCTATATTTTATAAAAGAAGAGTTTCACGGGACTGCTCTACGTGTGACAGCATGGTAAGAATTTGGAGGTTCGCGGAGCGATAGGGTCCTACTACCCGTTGAAGACTGGTGAGGTTACTCGAACTTAGAGGTTCTGGAGGTTCGAGAAGGGGTGGGGTCCTGCCTCGAAAATAGATAAGTTACTTGTTTCCTTTAAGAATTGGCCAAGAATTCCATGAATCATCTGAATAACATGTATATTATCACATTAGAATGCTAGAATATGATAAATCAATAAAATTAGCCTTATGAATATTAAACTATATAAAAGTAACAATTTCATGTGTACAATAATGTTGAATAGTATGTCCATTATAATATGAACAATGAATAATATGTATGATGTGTGTAGAGAATACCTGAATAATAAAGAAAATAATATAATAAAATGGTATTATTAAGATATAATGATCTTTCAGTCTTATTAATAATGGACTCAAGGAAGTAAAGTTATATCCTTGGTGAGTTGGTGTTAATTGATTTTCAGGGAAGCAGTGTTTGTCATCTCTAACTTGTGTGAATAGTTACACAATTGTCTTTCAACCTTACTAATAATAATGGACTTAAGGAAGTAGAGTTATGTCCTCTCTAAGTTGTTTAGATAGTTGCATAATTGTCTTTCAGCCTTACTAATAATGGACTTAAGGAAGCAGAGTTATGTCCTTGGTGAGTTGGTATTAGTGGATTCAAGGAAGTAGGTTTACTAAGTTGGTGTATTTAAGCCACTCAAACTTGTACCTTGTGCCCCTTGGCAATAGTATAACCAGTAAGTTCAAGTTCCAACCCATGGTAGTACATTGTCTAGTTAGCTAGACTAATATCTTGATACATAAGTACATGACAAAATGGTGTGTGGCTAGAAGGAAAGACTTAGTAGAGCGATGATTTTTTTGAAAATATATACCTTACATTGTGGATTGGGCGAACTAGCCTTGGGTGACTCTTGCTCGTGACCACAACCAGAAATTCAAAAAATAAAACTAAAAGTTCATATTCAATAGGAATATGAACTTAATGATGATGAATGAAAATGCTTTAGCAAGAAAAGATAAGTATGTGGTACTAGAAAAAAATAGAATGTCCATTACATTATGTACACTAAATATTATGTATATTCTATTAAAAAAATTTGTGTCAACAAAGAAAACAATGAGATCAAAACATCAACATACAATTTTCTTTCCATTTGTAATGTGGTTACTCTTGATTTGTATATACTTATATGGGCCACAAGCCATGGGACATTAATAATGGTTGTGGACATGGGGCTCAAGTATAAAAGGCAACTATGAGCGTAATGAGGTATCAATTTTACTAATCAAGACTACACATCTTCTTACTTCAATATTGCTATGCAAACTTCTATGGTGTCCTCCTCCCATATGAGATGTGTGTACTACATGTTAACGAGTGCAGTTTTCTTTTCTTTGCAGCTTTCCCTCTTACAGTGCTATCAAAGCTTGATCTTTAACCTTGGTCTAGATTTCACCTTGGCTAGGGTGGTTAAGGTTAGCTATGTTTTATCTAGGGTAATAGCCTTGCAATCATGATCTTTGATCTTGGTTTAGATTTAGGATTTTGTGTGAGCAAGCTCTTGGTCTTGGCTAGGGTCAGGGTTAGCTATGTTTTCTCTAGGGTAATAGCCCTATAGCCATGACTTCTCTACAGGTGATCTATTAGGGTTTGAAGATCTAACAACTCTTGCATCACAAAAGAGTCTAGCATTCCAACACCGCTCGATCTCTTTAGAACCCTCTGTGATCCAAGACTGCTATTAATTTTAGCATCACAAATGAGTTCCACTACTTAGTTTGATTCTAAGGTCCTAGACAATTTCCAACATCGCTAATGATGTTAACGTGCCATAGATGGCTTTCAGTACTCTAACAATTTATTCGGGTTCTTAGATCATAGAAGTAGATCGCTAATATAGATGCAGACGAGATCCAAGATCGCTGATTTCAGCATTACAAGCTTTCTTATCATAGAAGTAGGTTTTACATCTTATCATTTCCCTCTCCACTCACACACAACGTGATGGAAGCGAAGAATAGAATAAACTAGAATGATAGTCTCTTGCTAACCCCTTAGGTAATGTAGTCAATCTAGAGATGCAAATGATCGCAGACAATCCAACATCAGACGATTCGATTCAGCTCTTCGATGATAGACGATCTAGCATTAGACAATTTGATTTAGTTATCCGATTCAGACGATCAAAAGATTCAACTCAACTCTTTGATCATAGATGATCTGACTCAGTTCTCCTATCGTAGACGATCCAGCATTGCAGAAGACTCAATTCGGCTCTCCAATCACACACGATCTAGCATCAAACAACTTGATTCGTCTCTTCGATCACGATCTAGCATCAAACGATCATATTCGGACTCTTAGATCACAGATGATCTAGCATTCCAACGTCTCACAATCCAACGTTCTAGCTATCCAATGATCTGGCTCTCAAGTATCGGGCTCTCAGATCGGAAATGATCTCAACAATGTAGATTTCTAATGATATGGCGATTCAACTTTCCAACAATCTAACTATCCAATGTTTTAACGATTCCAGTATCATATTGTCCTATTTAGATTCTCACATGTCATAGAGATAAGGACATCGGCTTGCAAAAACTGAGAGAAAGGACAGCTTCTTTTTCAACATTGGCATGCGTTCATGTAAGAGAACCAGATCTCTACTTCCTTGTATTACATAATGTTTTTCGTTATTCAAAGCTAGGTAGGCTTAGCAAGCAAAGCAGAGGTGCCTAGTCGGAGAGTTTTCATGAATCTTCCTTGCCATGAGTGCCTTGGTAAGGAAGATTGGCATGCGTTCATATAAGAGAACCAAATCTCTGCTTCCTTGTATTACATAATGTTTTTTGTTATTCAAAGCTAGTGTATTGCAAGGGTAGGCTTGGCAAGCAAAGAAGAGGTGCCTAGTCGGAGAACCAAATCTCTGCTTCCTTGTATTGCATAATGTTTTTTGTTATTCAAAGCTAGTGTGCTGCAAGGGTAGGCTTGGCAAGCTAGTGTGCTGCAAGGGTAGGCTTGGCAAGCAAAGAAGAGGTGCATAGTCGGAGAGCTTTCATGAATCTTCCTTGCCACCATGAGTGCCTTGGTAAAGTTGTAAGGAAGAGGATTGGGTACCGTATTGAGGAGGCATTAAAAGAGATGCACATCATCGACATTTTTACTTGAAGTCATTGGTTACATGATGCTTACCTTGCCAATCATTATGGACAAGAAAGGATGACAATGTTTTTTGTTATTCAAAGTTGCAAGGGTAGGCTTGGCAAGCAAAGAAGAGGTGCCTAGTTGGAGAACCAAATCTCTGCTTCCTTGTATTGCATAATGTTTTTTGTTATTCAAAGCTAGTGTGCTGCAAGGGTAGGCTTGGCAAGCAAAGAAGAGGTGCCTAGTCGGAGTGCTTTCATGAATCTTTCTTGCCACGAGTGCCTTGGTAAAGTGGTAAGGAAGAGGATTGGGTACCGTATTGAGGAGGCATTAAAAGAGATGCACATCATCGACATTTTTACTTGAAGTCATTGGTGACATGATGCTTACCTTGCCAATCATTATGGACAAGGAAGGATGACAATGTCAATTATAATGCAAAAGACATAGTTGGCACATGTATGAGCTATGATTATGGAGTGAAGAACTATTAATCTATATATTTTGGTGGGTTTATGTTCAAAATTTTGTCAAAATTAGTAGTTTCTGTAGAAAATACTAAAGCCTAATTCAGTCCAAAACCCTAAGAGTTATTTTAAAAGCTATCTTGGAGCTTTCTAACAAGCCATAGCACACTTAATTTGGAGTTCATTTTAGGGTCATCTTGGTAAAGTTCTCATCACAACTTGAAAATGGGCCCAGTACTGAACAACATGTTATTTTTGGGAAGTGATTATGTGGTTTAAAAGTACATCCTATTGATATTCTTATTGAGTCAAATAGCACTTCATTTGGATATCATTTGGAAGGTCAACCACACTAGTTGTCTTTCTAAAGAAGACAAAATAGAGAATGGTTACCCTTGGATTGAAGTTAAACTGCATACATATTGGGAAAATAGAGATCATAACCTTTCCATCAAGCTAAATAAATACTAAATCCAACATTATTTTGGTGTTCAACCAATCAGAATAGGTTTTTAACCATGCTAAGGGGAAGACCAATGAAATTTTCAGAAGTGTTACAAGATGCCAATGTAGAGCTTGACAATATGGTTACAATTGATGATAAGAATGTTGCTGAAGTGCAGTTGGGCGTGACAGTAGCCATAATACTATGGAACAAGTACATGACATAGATGAGAATGTGGATACCCATGTGTGGATGACTAGTACAAAGCCTCCAATGAGCATGGGGATGCAATCAATGATAATGATAATGTGTTCTATGATGGAGGGCATGATGGATAATTTCAACAAGAAACAAGAGAAGTTGATCGAAGGAATAATGAGGAAAATGTCTTCCCTTAGAAAATGAGCTTAAGGGTGAAGGCATGCATCATGGTGGCAAATTATCTCTTGGTGCAACTCATGGTGTAAATCCAATGCATGGTACACAAGGAGTGGGTTCTTCTTCTAGGGTGTATGAAGAAGCAACATCACTATCAAGGCAACCCATGGGCATAGCCCATGGTCATTTCAATTGGCAATGCAAATGAGAGTGATCGTGCCAATAAGCAAAATCATCCACCACCATCACAAACCATGGGAAGAAATCATTACTAGATGCCTTCTTCATTGTTGTGGAATCAACACAAAGCAAAACATGTGACTTACGATTTCACATGCATGGATGGCACTCATAATGATAGAAGACCTACAAGGATGCATTTGGATAACACTAATAATGAAGAAAGGGATGAATTCAAAGGGGCCAAAGACAAAGTAGTTCTTACCAAGTTCAAAGGTGGGAGCAATCCCAATGAGGAGTTTGAAGAATGGATCAGCAAAATGGACATATATTTTTAGCTCAATCCATGAAGCGAAAGGGCCAAAGTCTATTTTGCCACTCTCTTCACCTTGAAGGATATGCTCATACTTGGTGGAGACACATTTCTTCTCATGATTATGAGGTTACTACTTGGACAGACTTTAAAGAATTTATGAGGGGGACTTTTACATGAGAATTGAACAAAAATAAGTTCATTGGTACTTATAATGACTTGGAAAAAATGGAACCTAGTGTTAAGGAGTACTCACACCGTTTCCATAAGCTAGCTTTGCATGCAGAAGGGGCGAGTGAAAAGTACCAAATGATCAAGTACATCAAGGGATTAAAGCCTAGCATTGGTGCTAATGTAAATGTGTAGAGACCTCTCTCTCCCTCTCAAGGAAGCAATGATGTTGGCCAAGATTTATGAGGAGAAAAATGCTCATAATTAGCAATACAAAGGCACTAAAAAGAGTAATTCTACTCCTACTTAACATTTGAAGGCTCCATATGGTTCAACAATGGGACCTACTATTCCAAGATACCCTATGATCTATGGAAGATATGCAAAACCAAATCTAAAGAGAGTGATTCTACTCCTACTTCACATGTGAAGGCTCCATATGGTTCAACAATGGGACCTATTATTCCAAGATACCCTATGACGTATGGAAGAGATGCAAAACCAAATTTCAGAATTGGGAATACTTCTTCTAGGGTTTCAAATGGTGATGGGAAGCCTTCAAGTGGCCAAGAGCAATGTGATTAAAGAGGATAGCATTAATGAGCTCAAGAACAAAGGCTTATGTTTCAAATATGGGAGAAATGGAGCAAGGATCACTATAAAGCATGCAAGGAAAAGAAGTTATCTTTGAGCATGATTCCCACGGAGCAAGATGATGAAGGACTTGAGGATGATGCTAAAAAAATTGTAGATTGCAATGAGCATGAGGATGATGATCACGACCATGAGGATGATGATCACGACCATGAGCTTAGTGGGAAGTTCCCTTTTGATCCTGGTGGTATTCATGATGGGGACTATGATGATGGATTACCCACTACCATGTTTGTTACAGATTCATCAAGGTGTAATGCTACTCTCTTATGATGGATGTGCTAGTTGCAAAGGGAGAAATACCTTGAGACTTAAAGCTTCAGTAAATGGAAGAGAGGCACATATATTGGTGGATAGTGATAGCACATATAGCTTTGTGAACTGAAAGTCATTATACAATCTCAAGTTGCATCCTATGGCTTTGTCTTCTTTGTATATGGTTTAAGTGGAAAATGGAGCAAAGGAGGATTGTACAATGGTTTGCAATGATGTGGATGTCATGCTCGCTAATGAATACATATGCAAAATTGATTTACTAGTGTTTCGACATGGGACCAATAGACATTGTGATGGGTTGCAACACTTGAGACTTTTGACATGAATTTGTAGAAAGGTTTTATGAGCTTTATGCAAGCAAATTGTTAGCGATCGAGATGTCAAATTCATGAGCTCATTTTGGAAAACATTATGGCTCCACTCCGTTATATGCACATTTCCTCACTCATGTGGGCCCTCATCCCCCTATTAATTACCATACTTTGATAGGACTACTAACTTGCATTTCAATAGCCATTGGCTAACCCATGTTACACCTTGCTTGGCCCATAGAGTATTAACCCTACTCTGTAGCTAACCTAGCTAACTTAACATATGTTCCCTCTCAAGAAAACCCCTCCTTGAGGAGGAATCTTATTGGACCAACTTCTATGGGTTAAACTAACGTGCCCAAGATTTAGAGTCCTCCTCAAATGACCTCTTGTTGACAAGTCTTTGGTTCAAACCATTGTCGACTCCTCAAAAAAATCACATACTTGCTTGTAAAGTAGTTAATAGATTACAATGAAAGTTTCCTTGGAAATACTTTTTTGAGCCTTAATAAAACTCAAATAGTTTTAAATTCTCTATCTAAAACCATTAAGCCTTATTTCCAAAGTAACCTCTAGATACACAAACTAAAATATACACGAGGTAATACTCATTCAAACCCTTAAGCCTTATTTCTAAAGTAAACTTTAGGTACACAAACTAAAATATACTCTTGAGGTAATACTCATTCAAATATGCTAATAATCCTCTTATTGGTTAACTTGCACACGCTTTGAACAAATCATGATCAATAGGTCTAACCCTTGGGATTAGGAGCTTGAGACTACTCACATAGTTTAAGAGTACTCATAGAGTTTAAGACTATTCATAGAGTTTGAGATAGTCTACTCATGAAAATAGTTTAAGACTACTCATGAGCTTGAGACTACTCCCACAACTTAAGATTACTCATATATTTTGAGACTACTCCCACAGCTTAAGACTACTCATGAGCTTGAGACTACTCCCACAACTTAAGATTACTCATATATTTTGAGACTACTCCCACAGCTTAAGATTACTCATATATTTTGAGACTACTGGACCCACAGCTTAAGATTACTCATATATTTTGAGACTACTCATATAGTTTGAGACTATTCATTTAGTTCTTGTCCATATAAAGGAGAAAAACTAGTGCTTGTGCGACTAACGTTGACATTTTTGGGATATTTTTTTATTGAGTGCAAGATAAAGAAATTGACTACATTACAAAAAGAATTGAGACACTAAAATAACCCATGGTTCGTATGAATTAATTGACCAAGAATTTGAGTATAAAATTTCTTAGATGGCTAACCAAGATTGAATACAAGAAATTTTTTACATATCCATTCTATAATGGCATGCCATAATGAGGAGGCTAACTTCTCACAAAGTCCATGCTATTGGTTAGATTACCTTGAAATTGGTTTGGTTCCATGATTATTATAAGGACCACCATGCTATTGGTTGGATTACTATAACGACCACATGATGCAACAAAAGGAATCTAAAATAGTCACCATTATAATTAAATATCTGACAATCGGAACACATGAAGAAATTCCACCCAAACTAAATAAAGTATGTTTTTCAAGTGTATATATATTGCAATGTTCCACCCCCAGTAATCAGTACATGGTGAAGAGCTACAAACTAAACACTTTATCAAGCCAACTAAACACTTGCAATGTTCCACCCCAGTAATCAGTATTAGTAGATGGTGAAGAGTTACAAAACTAAACACTTTATATCAAACCAACTAACTTGTGACACTATAAAAAAACTAGATTTGCATATAGATTCCATGTAGTTTATTGATTTGCAAAGGAAAGGTGGTTCCACAGACGGTTCTCCTTGTTGGTGAGAATGTTTAAGGTTTCTACACTACAATGTTGAAATCCATAATAATTTGTTTATATTAAGATGCTTTAGAATCAACATAGAACTCCACACCGCACATTAGTATTAGGCACTAGGCACCACCCACTTTTGGCATTGTGAGATTCAATCATCAATGAACAAAAAAGTCAACTCAAACACCCTCCCCCACCCCCAAAATCCCCAAAAAATAAAACATAAGTTCAGCTTGTCTAATACAAGAATATATGGATGTGTGGTGCATTGGCAATGCACATCCATACATTTATATATTAGCAATGCACATCCATACGTTTATAGGATCCATACATTTATATATTAGTGATGCACATCCATACATGCATAGACTCCTATAAATTACACCATACAATATCACTTCACTTGAAGAATAAAAACATATCTCTAATTATGATTAAATGCCACCATCAAGCATAATAAAAAATAACCCCACCTACTTGAAAATTTGTCATAAAAATATGGCCTTCACTATTGGGCCTATCACCAATGCTTCTAGGTACACTTGGTTGTTTCCTTTTGTGGGCATAAAATTAGAGGATATGGTAACTTGACTTCTTTGCATATAGGATCAAAGAAGCTACAACTCTAAGGCAAGAATTGCATTAAAAATTTGATCCAATATGAAAGAGTGAATCTTCTTACAAAGATAAAACCCTTTATGATAAAGTGATAATAGGTTGTGAAGAAGCATAGAGATCAAGAATTTTATGAATTAATATGCATTATAAATATTTGGAAGAAGGTCTAACATGTCCACCATACAAATTGCTTTAGTAGCTAAAAGTTTGAAGCCCCTTCTACATCCCACACTTTCAAGCCCCTTGTTCTCTAGAGCTTGAAACCTTGTTTCTTTTTGTAGCTATAGACTAAACCTTGAATTCCCTCTTATTGTGTTTTACAAGGAAAAGCATTTTGTGTGTTAGGTGGTTATCAAAGGATAACTTATTTAGAGATAAATTCTTGAGAGTTGGTAGTTGGCCAAGCAAGAAAAAAAAAGGCAAAACCAAATACAAGGCAGAGGACTCTCTCTCTCTCTCTCACACACACACACACACACACACACACACACACACACACACACACACAACTTCATATGTTCTAGATTCTTTAATTGCCAAAGGCTAGCATAGCATAACCTCAAGTCTTGAATTCAAATACCACAAATAGACTCATGACAAATATATCTCATAACAAAAGGTAATATTTCTTGTGATCACTAAGATATGGTCACTAAATGATTAATAGGTAAATATAGTAACAACTTACCATGAGTCATCTAAGTAATTTCAAGAAGCGAGATGGATTCTCATAGAGGGACCTTATGAGATTCTAAGATATCCCTTATGTTGCCTTTGTGGTTTAGTCTAAAGGCACCTATTGTGCACATACTATTGTGCTTCATGTCATACCTACACGTGTATAATGCATCCCCACCATGACTTTACCAACATTGATGTATTTATGTTGTCCCATGCCATACATAATTGTATTATCATGTTGCATTTCTCCTCATATCATTCTAGTTATAGGACTACTTTCCCATATCATTCTAGTTATAGGACTACTTTCCCATCCCATCTTAGCATGTTGCATTTCTCCTCATATCATTCTAGTTTTAGGACCACTTTACGTGTTAAATTTTATTTTATCTTTAACAATATATGTTTCTCTTTTTTTTAAAGGTTTTATTTTGGGAAAAAAACGTTCCTATCTCTATTAGGTATAATTTGACGGGGTC
This sequence comes from Cibotium barometz, assembly GCF_041138505.1. NCBI lineage: Eukaryota > Viridiplantae > Streptophyta > Polypodiopsida > Cyatheales > Cibotiaceae > Cibotium > Cibotium barometz. The sequence goes on along the minus strand of NC_141055.1, from coordinate 26,662,036 downwards.
AGTGATCTCCATATAAGACTTCCCTTCAAATGCTTACATTTCTACCATATTGTGGCTATAAAAGTACAAATAACATGCATGCTATTTTTAAATTATTATTACCTTAACTTTTATGAAAATTTAAAATCTATCTCCTATCTTTATAAAAAGGAGAGGACAAGGGACAACAAAGAAAACATAAATATTCAAAAGGGGACAAAAAGATAAAAGATAGCCAACAAAATGTAAATATACAAAAGCAGTAGCAATGGTGGGGATGAAGGTGGAGTTATTGTACAAGCACCACATAAAAGAAAAGATTAGAGAGGGAAAACAAGGCTTAAAAAATGTATGAGGGTGAAAGGTGTTGGAATTAGGGTTAGGGTTGCAACAATGCACACACACAAGATAGAGCAGCTTGAGAGCACACAAACTCACTAGATTAGAATGAACAAATGTGTGCCAAATACAAAAGATAAGTACACACCCCAAAATGAGTAGATAAGAGGGTGTACATACGCACGGGGGAAAAAACCTCTTAGTGAGGGAAAAAGTGCCCCGGCGGTCCTAAGTGTGTTCACACACATCACTACCATATAATGCTACAAATCCCCCCTGGAGTGATGATGTCAACATGTATAGGATATGGCCGATCAATCCTGAAAAGGCAGTAAGCCCAAAGCTTTATGAAAAGCTTTAAACTTTTCACGAGGAAGTCTTCGTGAATAAATCTGCCATGTTGTCATGTGTAGGCACATAGACCAAGCTGATCTCTGCTGCTGCCTGCAGAGAGTCTTTCACTGTCATAGTGGTAATGCACCTCAATGTACTTAGTGCGAGCATGAAACACTGGGTTCCTTGCATACTGCTAATGCGCTCTAGCTGTCAGTGAAAATCGTGGTGCTAGCCAACACCTAAATCAGCCATAAGACGTCTGAGCCACACACACTCAACTGTAGGTGTAAAAGCTGCCATGTACTCAGCTTCACAGCTAGAAGTGGCCACTATAGGCCACTTCTTGCTGAGCCATGGTATACATGAATCACCAAGGCGAAAGCAAAACCCACTAATGGACACTCGTGTGTCATAACATCGAGCCCAATGTGAATCACTAAAAGCATACAGCTTTAACTCACCCCCTTTTGGATAAAACAATCCAAAATACTAAGTGCCCTGTAAATAGTGAAAAACCGACTTAACAGCCTGGCCAATGCTTCGTACCTACGCTATGCATAAATCTTCTCAACTGTGAGATCGCATACTATATATCTTGCCTCGTGTTGCATACATAAAGAAGGGATCCAACAGCCTCCTAATACAAACTAGCATCAAAAGAGTCTTCAACATCTTGAAGACTAAGTCGAGTACCTGTCTCCATAGGTGCAGCCATAGGTTTACAGTCTTAAAGATTAAACCTCTTCAATAGCTTCTGTATATATTTAGACTACTGCAGCATAACAATGCCATCATTGCGCTGCATAAACTGAATCCCCAAATAGTAATGCAACGGTCCCAAATCTGACATCTCAAAAATGATGACTGCAACTTGCCCCATGAGGTAGATCTGTCAAATACCAGGTGTCATTCTTGAGTATAGAGTTATATTCATCCTACATAGCATGCATCCAATGATGATCATCTTGTGCTTCCTCAAAGGAAACGCGTTCCTCCTCATTACATAAAGTAGAAATGGGAACATGATCCACATGAGAATAATCTACATGATGAGAACCTGCACGAGTTCTGCTAGGTAAAGGAGCTGCCAACTTGCTATCCCTCAATGTTGGCACAAGCCATTTTGGCATACGCCTAGATTCTTCTATGGCTACTCTCTCCTCATCCACTACATCCTCAATAATTGCCTCATCAAAAGGTTGATTTTGCACCTTCAAAGGCTGAATTTCAGCACTTGGTTGAGCATTCAATTTCTCTACATATGGCTGCCCTCTATTAAACAAAGGTAGGAGCGAATCAAACATGTCCTATGAGCATACATTCTGCTGTTTTTGCATGAAAGCATGGGCTGAACTGAGTTTTTGACAAAAACAGCATCTCTACTTACCAAAATCCGCTTTGAGGCGCAGGATGGTAGAGTCTATATCCCTTGCTTTCTAAACTGTATCCCACAAATATGCATTTAATTGCCTTATCATCAAGCTTACTGCATTGTTGCTCAGGCACAAGAGCATAAGCAAGACAACCAAAGACACGCAAATGAGCCACAGAAGGCTTCCTTCTATGCCAAGCTTCATAAGGAGTTTTAGACTACAAGGCCTTGGTAGGGCATTTGTTCAACACATAGTTGCCTCTAACCAAAAACCATGCGGTAAATCTTGGGCTTTCACCATATATCGTGCCATCTCCATGAGAGACCTATTCTTCCTCTCAGCCACACCATTTTGCTAAGGTGTGTATGGCATTGTACATTGATGCCTTATGCCTTTTTCAACCATATATGCATGAAATTCCTTGGACATATATTCCCTCCCTCGATTTGAACGAAGGGTGCCAATTTTACATTCACATGCATTTTCAGCCATGGATACAAAGTGCCTAAAGCACAAAAAAACCTCTGACTTTTGATTTAATAGATACACCCAACTATATCTGGAGTAATCATCAATAAAAGTGACGAAGTAGAGATATCCCCCAATAGATGGTGTCCTCATAGGACCACATACATCACTATGTATAAACTATAATTTCTTAACAGCTCTCACAGATCCATCCTTTGGAAATGATGCCCGATGCATTTTACCAAGAATACACCCCTCACATACATGTCTATTTGGGGTCTTAAGAGTTGGCAACTCAGACACCATATCATGCCTTTGAAGGCATAGGACACTACCATAATTCAGATGCCCAAATCGTGCATGCCATAATTCTACATCACTCATAGCACAAGTCATAGAGACTGAGCAAGCATCATGCTGCAACTTCTCAAATACATCCATCTTTTATAGGCCATGAAACAAGGTACCTGAGGCAATGATAGAATAGCCATCATTTCTATCCTGAACTGTATATCTGTCATCCACAAATTTTACCGTCAAGCCTAACAAGGCTAAGGCTGAAACTGACAGCAAGTTCTTCTTAATGCTTGACGCATATAAAACATTAGAAAGAGTAAATGTTACCCCATTTGCAGCAGTGAATGATGAGCACAACTCTACCAACTCCTTTGGGATAGGATATGAGGAACCATTTGCACATGTGGCAGTTCCTACACGTGGGACAGATTCCATAGATGAGAATAATTTTTTTTGTGAAGTAATGTGCTTACTAGCACCACTATCAAAGTACCAAGCATCCGATTCTACCACTAACATGCATACATCATGAACAGAAGGGTCATAACTGCAATGTACGGTCCATGCCCAATCATCTTGAGCAAAACTTGTAGATTCCTTCTTCTCTGCACTTGGTGCAGATGCATCAGCCACCACAGACATGCCCAATTCTTTCTTTTTCTCCTTCTCTAGCCTTTTCTTGCACTCATTTATGTAGTGCCCTGATTTCCTACAATAGTGACACTTACCCTTCTTTTTAGGCTATCACCTTCTTTCTCTGCATCCTTACCTGAGGATTCTGATTTTGGCTTATAGCAACCATGCAAAGAAGCTTTACCTTTGTCTTTCTGATTGGCACAACAAAAGCTTGGTCACCAACTCACATAGCAGATCTATTTTGCTTAGACTGCTCTTCTTGCAAGAGTACTGAAACCAGCTCATCAAATGTAAGGGCATTTTGATTTTCCTTCATCATCTAAGGGTAGAGGCAAAACTCTGATAAGAATCCAGCAATGCATTAAATACTATGGGCACCAATGTACTATCAGGATATATCTCATCCACACTAGTAAGCTGCTCCTTAAAAACATTTTTTTTTGGTCAAGAAGCTATCCATTGAGTCTCCCTCATTCATGTGCTCAGACTCCAACTATTTGCGAAAATATGCAACACGTGCTTCATTGCGCACCTAGTATAATGTAGCAAGTGCATCCCATGCCTGTTTTGAAGTCTTACATGAATGAGGAATAATGCTTCGCTTCACAAAAAGTGCAACCAATGCATGTGCATGTGCATCTCTTCCATCCCATCTCGTTTGAGCAGCAGTGGGAGGTACTAGTGATGTATGTGGAGGAGCCACATTTGTATCAGATTCTACTTCAAATGTACCTGCAACACTTGGTTGCACTGTTACTTGTGAAATAGAACGAGTTTCACTACCACTGACCACATTCCATGACCACATTCCAAAGGCCTTTAGCAACCAATACATGCCTCATCATATAGGACCACAATGGGTAGTTAGTCCCATCAAGTTTGTCCTCACAGTAGACAACATATTGAATACATCACTACTGCCAACCATGACTTTCTACCAAATGCAAAATCTTTCAACACACTGCAAGTACTCAATATTCATTGAATGCAACCCTGGATGGCTACCAACCAACAACTGACTAAATCACCTGCAAGTGTATGAAAAATAACACAGAGTAGAGAACAGAGTGTTACTGGCGAAAGTATGATGGTCGATGTTGTTGAAGACACTATAGATGCTGCTGCACACCAAATCTTTGTTGCTACACAGCTCGAACACCCAAAATCAAGCAGAACGAATAAAAAATGACGCCTCTCCAGAATGTCTGCAGAAACCTTGCGATGCACAAAACGTTCCCGAGAGCGACGAATCGCACCGCAGACTTCGAAAACTTTGTATACTTCATATACATTGTATACTTTGTATACAACACACTCCAGTATATACCTTTGTATACTTTGTATACCTTCTTCGCCTAAGAGGGTATCTCAATATCAGAGACAGGAAAACATGGTCGTGAAGAGGGAGGTAGACTACTAGATCAAGTGTCAAGGAAGCTAGCTCTGATACTGTTTGTTGAAATTAAGGTTAGGGTTGCAACAATGCACACACACAAGATAGAGAAGCTTGAGAGCACACAAACTCACTAGATTAGAATGAACAAATGTGTGCCAGATACAAAAGATAAGTACGCACCCCAAAATGAGTAGATAAGAGGGTGTACATATGCACGGGGGAAAAAACCTCTTAGTGAAGGAAAAAGTGCCTCGACGGTCCTAAGTGTGTTCACACACATCACTACCATATAATGCTACAAAAGGATGGGGTATGTTTGGTATGCTTTAGAGGATTTAAAACATGGTAATTAGCTAGTGTTTGCCTTCAACCCATGCTAAAGAAGGCATGTTTTATTTAGGTGGAGGTCCTAAGTGTGTTCACACACATCACTACCATATAATGCTACAAAAGGATGGGGTATGTTTGGTATGCTTTAGAGGATTTAAAACATGGTAATTAGCTAGTGTTTGCCTTCAACCCATGCTAAAGAAGGCATGTTTTATTTAGGTGGAGGTAGACATAGCGAGACCAGAAGATTGGCGAGACCAAAAGATTCCCAATACTTTTAACACAAAACCCTTGGCCTTTGGTTCATGACGCATTAAGATTTGCCTCTTTTCAAGTGGGTGCGTATACTATGATGTAGGCATGAAGAAATCCAAGATACTTTTAGCTCAATAGTGTGTGTGGGGGGGGGGGTTGTGTGTGTGTTGAACACCACATTACGCAAATGAAAAGATTACACAGGTAAAAGGATGGGATTATTTTTGGTAGGGAGGGACAATCTAGGGGGGGTGGGGTGTGTTGAGCAACACATAAGGCAAAGGAAAAGACTAGAGAGTGCAGATAGGGTTAAGAAAGAGCATGAAGTAAAAGGATGGGATTATTGTTGGTAAGGCGGGACAAGCTATGAGCGTTCATAGGAAAGGAGGAGCTATGATGTGGTGGTTGCAAGATTACGGTTTTTTTACGATAGGTGACCTTTTACTTTGGGAAGAATTTTATATTATTTACATCTAAGATGATAGTAATTATCAGGGTGATAGGTCCTGAACAATTAACATTTTAGTGTTAAAAAAATATACTAAAAGCATTCTACTTTATTAAACTTAAGTGTAGGATCCGTGTAATTCCTTCTACATATTAAAGTGTTTCTTTACTTTGAAGGACCTTTTATCTTTTTTTCTAAGGTTCTCATATAAAAGTGAATTCTTAAAGGATTAATGTAATCTATGTAGCTTTTTTATTAATTTGAACAAACATTTCTATGAGTGATACATTGTGCATGTGTGTGGGCACATGTGCTTTACATGTGCCTTAAGAAAAACTTATCTTTCTAAGTTTTATATAGTGCTTGGTATGTGCCTTGAGCGATACATTGTGAATGTGTGTCTGTGAGTTTTGCTTTATAAATGCCTTGAGAAAAGCTTATGTTTCTAAGCTTTATATAGTGTGTTGATGTAAAAAATTTATATTAGATTTTATTTTCAAGCAGATGTTTTTCTATGTATCTCTTTCTTAAACATTAAATTAATGATCATCCTTGAATTTCTTGAATAATCATACTTTATAAAATTGATTCTCACAAAGTTGCATTTATATGAAGCACACTAAACTAGCTTGTAAGCATATGTGGCCATGAGAAATTCTTATTAGGTTTGGCTCACAAGCTCTTAGTGAGACACTTATACAACACCATATGCAATGACTTAGGTAGCCACTATAAGGCTACTCTCTAAGCGAAAGCTCAGTTGTGATGAAAAAAGCTCGGGTCCTATAAAGGTTCGCCAATAAGAAGAGAATTTTAGTTTGATAAAGGAGTGAACATGCACCAACGAGTAGAAACGATGCTACTTTTTCTAATGTTAAGTTATGAACTCAAACAAGGCCTCCTATTGGAACCTTAATGCTAGGTAACATATTTTAGTCACTAAACACTTGTGAGCCCACAACCGTGGGCTTGGGTCAGACGCATTTAGTAAAAAAACCTCAGCTTTCCATACAAAAAGGGCATACATTTACACACCAATAGGAAACAAGCCCATCCTATTACTTAGGACTACCATCATTTAGATAAGTCTCATTTCTGAAAAAGTGCATTACAAGCATCCTTCTTTATGAATATGAGACAAGAGGGACATTGGCACTTAGGTCAGTATACAACATAGAAGAAGTTTCAGTGTGTGAAAAACAGATGGGTTTACTCCCGGTTTACTGTATTTCACACCTTGAAGGTTTTGACAGTTTGCACTTGAAGGTTTTGATAGTTTGCACTTGAAGGTTTTGAAATTGGTGGTTTGGGCTAGTTTCCACACAAATCATGGTAAGCAGCTAGTTGCACTAAGCAAATCCTATATGTTGAGCTCATAAATGGTGGACGACTTTGTCTCTTTCTATATTATTCCTCTCAAAAGCTGCAATCTGTTTTTCTTTCTGGCAACTAGTTGAGGGGTGGTCTTTGGTCCTTGGATGTGATTTAATTATAAAACGTTTGAGTTTGTAGAAATTCTTAAGAATTACCTTCACTTCTGCCAAGTGAAGGTTTTTGATCTTTTGAGGGGGGGGGGATTTTTTTCCCCACACATGATTGGCCTTGCTAGGCCTATACTCGCTTTTATCCCTGGATAAAGAGTAAAATGTTGAAATCTGAAAGTTGTTACTAGTTCCTTTTTTGGTCAACCCTATTGCAAGACATAGTTAGGAGTGGGTTTTTGGTTTAGTTAAAGATTTTTTTATCAATCTTATGGGATCTAATACTGGAGGAAATTTAATGTATTCGTTGTATTTTTTATTTTTGAGAATTTTTAGATTTGTTTGTTTTTGTTAGCCTTTAGCATTTAAATATTGCTTATGTAAGTAGACTAATTTTTTAAGCAATAAATGGTTTTTTAAGGAAGGTATAAGGAGACAAAGCAATTTAGATTTTTTTTATTGAAAGGAGAAGGTTAGGTTTGTTAAAGGAGAAGGTTAGATTTTTTTTATTGAAAGGAGAAGGTTAGATTTTTTTTATTGAAAGGAGAAGGTTAGGTTTGTTAAAGGGACTCTACTCGCTACAGTAACCTAACCGCTACCCACAAAAACAGACTCCATTCTAACATGCGGTCAGCAAAAGGCTCTTAAGTTTCAAAATTTGTTAAATAGACTGTCTATTTTTAACAAGTTTCCAAATGGGAAACGATGTAGTAGGGTTCACGCCAGAAAAGAAAAGCTAGTGCCAGCTGTGATAAGGTGGTCGAATCATGTGGTACAGGAAATGACGTGGCAGAAGAATCGGATTGGCTTAGGAAGTTTCCCGTGAAGCTTCGCGGAGATCCCCATCTTATATAAACGCCACAGCCTGTGCCTTATCCACTATATTCAGCGCCGACTCTGCTGACCCGTCTCCCGACACACTGCCGACACAACCTCCTCCTCCCCTGTGCGCCCTCGCCGCCCCTCCTCCTCCTCCTCCTCCTCCTCCTCCTCCTCCATGCATCCTGCACTCACCTCCACCTCCCACCCCATGATGTCCCCGCAGCCCCTCCTACTCCGCATGCCCTCCTCGTCTTCCACCCCAATTCGCTCAGGCCGGACCAGGCCAACTCAAGGTACATGGGTCCTTAGAACTGCTCGATGCTATGCCTCCTCCTCCCCCTCATCCTCGTCTTCGTCGCTTTACGCCGTGCTCGGCGTCGACCGCGATGATAGCCTCTCCGCCATCAAGAGTGCCTACAGACAGTTGGCCAGGCGCTACCATCCGGACGTGTGCCCTGGCTCGGACTTGGAGGCGTCCACGCACAAGTTCTTAGCGGTGCAGGAGGCCTACGAAATCTTGTCAGATCCGGACCGCCGGGCGGACTACGACTTCACGCTGCTGCATCCCTTCTGCGCCCAAGCCCTTGGTAAGGGTGGGTTCCCCTCGAATTTCCGCATGTCGCAGCGGAGGGGCAAGGCTACCCATGCCCGCAGCAAGGCCTCGGCCGGCTGGAAGCTGCAGTGGGAGGCGCAAATCAACATGCTGAAGCAAAGGCGACAGCGGGGTCCGTTTGCAGCCGACACAAAGTCTTGGGGTGCTAAGGCCCGTCGGCGAAACGTGCAGAATGTACAGGCATCCGGCTGCAGCTGATCTCTCCTCTGATCTCATCTTCTCTCTCACTCTCGCTGTCCTGGCGTCCTCCCCTAAATCTGTACAGTTCTTCACCGGCGATCTACTCACATATGCTTCCTGCACAATAGGTTTGCCACAACGACGCTTTGTCTCCGGCTTTATTAAGCCTGATGAAGCTTTTCATCATCAATACATCAAAGGCCCTTGCAGCTGCACCGCAGCATCCTTTTTTACATCCGGAAGCCTTTCCAAATTGATTTTAGTTATCAGATATTTCATCTACCTATGCCGTTACTGTTCTCATTAAAATTGGCTTAAGTTAATGTAATGTAAAATGGGTCTAAGTTAAAAAATTCTCGTTAAAATGGGTCTAAGTTAAATGTTCTCGTTAAGATGGGTTTAAGTTAAAATGTTCTCGTTAAAATGGGTTTAAGTTAAAATGGGTCTAAGTTAAATGTTCTCATTAAAATGGGTTTAAGTTAATGTGATTTAATGGCCTGCATTAGGGGTACATACTACAAAGAGGTTAAAGTTGAGATAATGGAGGTACGATGTAGTCTAGCAGTATCAACCAATGGACATAACGTAAACGGTCAGATCTTTGAAAGATTTGTTGTTGAAAAGTAGTAGGGCACCGAAATGTTTTTTAAAAGGGTACTTTAATTAATTTGGTGAGGATATTCTCGTATTTACTCTTTCTATACCTTAGGGGGATTCAAAAGTCAGAATGCACTCCTTCTGCGCTTACTGTTTCTCTCTCTCTCTACCGACGTTAATACCTCTCTCTCTCTCTCTCTCTCTCTCCATCCAAGTGCACTTTGAAGTTTGGAGCAATGGATGCTAGGTTACTCTATCTTCTCTCTTTTTTTAATCAATAATAATTATATATATAAACTTGAAAGATGTCCAAAGGTATTGAAATACAGCAATGTAAAGCCTGAACTTCCCTACAATCCTCTACACATCACTTTTGTCTTCATATAAAATTTTGCAAAGAAAATCTCATCTCTCCTCCTCCATCAAAAAGCTAAAATGCTCCAAAGATATCTGATAACCCAGCAACATATAGGCCTCCATCATTGCTTCAGTAGTGCAACCTCCTTCTCGGACCATATCTTACTCTCTCTTCTCTCTATATATCTAAATAATGGCTGACTATATAGACTTATACACATCATAATACTCAACACCAACAACAAGGCCATAATTTAATGCTTCAATTATTAAGTGACACCCAGTTGTAAAACTACTTTTCATATGATGTAAAATTTTGAAATTATACCATTCAAATGACATGCAATACATTTTAAAAAAAGGCTTCTTTTTCTAAAGTGAAAATTCCTTAAGGAAAGAACCTAATTAATATTTGTTTAGCAAAACTCACAGTACCAGGGATAAATTAAACGATTGTACTTGTTTTTCAGAGAAATGATGTTGCCTACCTACTTAGAGCCTCCCCAACCACTTGGTAATGTAGCTACATTGTCATAGCTTTATCGGATTCATACAAGGGTTTTACATCCACACTTTAGCTCATGATGATGTGTAACCTTAATGCCCTTATGTTTGATGAGTTGGTTATGTTGCTCTTGCAAGAAGAGCAATCCCTCGGATAACCAAACTAGCATGCATGTGGGAGATCTAGTATTCGTCCGTTACTACTCAAAAAAGTAAAGGCAAGCCTTTACTCAGGGCAGTTACAAGCCAAAGGTAGAACCAGTCCAGTATTCTAGTAAGGATGCTGAGAAAGGGGGTGATAAGCCTCTGCCATTATATCAATGAATGTAGAAAAAACATTGGAGAAGGAGAAGAAGAGTTAGGCATGGATGTGGTGGATGCATCAGTACCAAGTCCTGAAAAGAGAGAGGACTGTTCTAGCAGGTGATGTAGCAGGTGACAAAGCACACTGAGGTGTATTATCCCTTTGTGAGGGAGAATTGTTCTAGTAGGTGATGTAGATTTGGTATATGTCAGCACAAAGGATCAAGTGGCTTACAACTTCACGAAGGCATTAGATACATTAAAGCTCTTCAGGTGCAGGAGATTACTTGGAGTGCAGTTTGTGGAGTTGAGCTCGAGAGAGAGTGTTGAGAAATCTAGCTCAACTAGTACTGTAGACATTAATGACCCCCATGCTGGGTGATAACTTTTGTACTTATGCCACTGGCACGGTTGGGGAGATTATGATTGATATGGATGACAAGCTATGTGACAACCACATTTAGATTACTAGAGTTTGGTATAGTTATAGCAACAACTCATACAATCCGGTTCACACTATGGACCCCCGACCATTGCATGTTATAGTAGGAGAGTACTTTTCCTTATAGTATGTACTCTTTCTTATCTCTTTAGTTTATGGTTGTAGAGAAGACAAGAAGATAAAAGAAAATCCAGCCATCCATATCTCTCTTGTGCCTTGCTCTCTATTTTGTGTATGTGTGTTTGCTTGCAAAAAACTCAAGCTCTCCCTCTCCCCCACATTCTCTTTAATCCTCCACTCATGTTGTAAGAAATCATGATCAAACCGAGTGTAGGCATCTATATGACTCAAGAGTTGATTGAACACCCTAGCTGCATAGGATTATATTCATGCATCCTCATAGAGACCACTCACTGATCACCTCTTGCAAAAAGAGGATGATGAAAAGTCACTGTGTGACATCATGCTACACAAGAAGCATAATCATGGAGATCATGCCATGTGGTCCACTCTAAGTGATGCCAATATAAAACTGCTTGGAGGACTATATCTTCCATGTACCAAGAGAAGTCAATGTCACCGGCAAGATCAAATCTCTATGAATAAACATGAAACCCATAAGCTATCTATGAATACTCTCTGAAGACCCTAAAGTAGCAAGTCCATGTTTCACATCATCCTCGCTCCAAGGGTTTTGCCAATCCCCATTAGGAGGAAGCACAAAATAAAGATGTATCATAAATGATAATTTCTCATGATGATAATTAACCCAAATGTTAAGATCAGGCATAAGCAATGAACAATAGATTGAAAGGTGGAAGACACACCCTCCATGCACTGCAGTAAGTCATTGGCTTTTGTAAGTAAGCCCGACATCAATTTTTCTACAAATGTAAATCCCAAAGCTCATGGGCATCACAAGACTTCTCGAGAAGTTTGTAAATAAGTTTTAAGAGGCTAAATCTCCTTGGCTTGGTCATTAATCTTTACATTAAATGATTTGATGTCATCTTGATGGCTTCTTGATAATCTTTCAATTGTTCGACCAAAGAGGAGTGAGTGGTACGAAGGCTATCCAGTTCCTACTCAAGAGAAGAGATGGATGATTTGGAAGTAACACAATGTTCCTTACAAGACTAGAACTCCTCTCTCAAAGTAACTAATTCATCATCCTTAGCCCAAAGGATGAATTCAAAGCAATTAATTCATCATCCTTAACCCAAAGGATGAATTCAAAGCAATTAATTCATCATCCTTAACCCAAAGGATGAATGCATCACTAGCAATCTTCTTATCCTTATCCCCAAGTGATATCTCCAAAGTTTTAACTCGTGAGAGGGAACATGGCTAGAACTAGCAACAACTAGATCAGTGGAAGGTAAAAGAGGTGTGGGAACCTTCTTAGAAGAAGGTTGTGATGCATGAGATAAACATGACCTCTTCTTTGATAAGTGTCATAAAGGAACTTCTAGGGGAGTGGATTCTACCTGAGAAATAAGAAGCATGTGAGGAAGGGGACCGAGAAGTGTCATCATGCATGGAACAATGACTATGTACACTCACAACAAGGATGAACCGAGGATAGAAGAAAGACTTGAGAAGCATAGTCAAATATGACATATAAATTGTGATTGGCAACATTAGTGACGTGCTTATGCATCTTGTCTTGCAGGAAATCTAGCCAATTAAAGGCAACTCCCTCTAAGATCAAAATTGCAATGAAAAATAATTATGGTAATATAATATCCCCTTTTCCACGTTTTGGAATGAAACGATCTAGAAGGAACTCACAAAGCTGTCTCAATAGAGGGTCAGCACATAAGTCATAGAAACTCCCCAAGGTGTACAAACCCACTTAACGGGTTCGCCTACCACATGAAGGATACAAAAGATTACCTCATTAGCTAAAAGTAAGACTTACAAGGTACAAAAACACCATGATGAGTTAGATAAAGGATACTATACGTCAACTTTTGTGTGATCGTGATTTCTTTCTCAGAGATATGGACTAGAGGAGGACTCAAGTGGTGAAAAATAAGCATCACACAAAAGATGGTCAACAGGGGGGAAACCCAAGATCCAAGAAATCATGTAATCGGGAAACTCAAGAACCAAGAAATCATGTATCCCACATTCACCATACACTCATGCGACACAAATAACGGATAAGCATGCATAACCAATAGATTAGGCTGGATAGGAATGATCAATGCCATGCTTATAATGTAAAAACACTATGAAAATGATGTATAAACCACCAACCTTAGACTACTATCAAAGAAAATGGTGACAAAACAATAGTACCACTTAGTAGAATCACTGAAGGAGGTTAAGGACGTACCTATGCCTCAGGGCATAAATGAGCAGTAAGTCATGGATGATAGAAATACTAGTCGGATGATGGACACTGGTGACGAGCATGAGTAATGTCCATTGATCATCAAGGACGAAGTGATAAATGAGTGTGGATGGATGAGGGAATTTAATGGACTATGTTAGGAAGGGGAAATAGGAGCAATGGTGGTGAATGATAAAGGGGAAATAGGTGCAATGTGGTGAATGATGAAGCACCATGAATAGGATCAGCTCCCAAATGATGATAAAAAAGATGGCACAAAAGCTTTAAATGGAATGATGGGAAGCTCAACAAGTGTTAATCAAAAGCAAAAACATATGTAAGAGTGTATGAAAAAGAACTATGTGAAAACCCTATGAAAATGGAGTGGCAAGGCCTAAGGTTTCACACTTAAAAAACTAATAGCAAGCGCCCAAAATAAGGGACAAAATGTGTCAACACATGGAAAAGAAAAGCAAAGAGGTGAAGAAAATGAATAAGGAGATGGAGTCGGACGTGAATAAGCTCCACCTAAGAGGGTGCCAGCAAACGAAGCACTCTAGGGCATGTTCACATTGGGAAAAGAGGTAAAAATGGGTAAGAGATAATAAAAATCGAAAGTAAAGTAATGAAAGAGTTAAACCAGCTTTGGAGAGGGATTGGTTAAGAGGTTTTTTGAAACTGATAAAAATATGGAGTGTTCACATTAGAAAAAGGTTAAAAATTAAGCCACCCCCAATGGAAATTAAAAAGGCTGCTCGGTCGTGAAGGGGTAATGGGGTAAGAAAATGGGATGGGGAGGTGGGATTATGAAAAATGCAAAGTTATTCACTCGAGGGTGAATCCAGATTAAGAAACATTATAAACCAAGGCACCTGAATGTTGTGGCCCCACCGTCGTGGAGGTGGTCGAAGGCCGCCCAAGGGCTGTGTTCCAAGTCTTTGTTGAAGATTACCTTTGATCATTAGCCTAGGGCTTGACATGCAAAAAAATATGGAATTTGATGTGAAACCGAGCCTCCTGTGTTTGTTTTTTTTTAATATGCTTAAGCAAACTCCGAGCTCTGTTGATGGTTGTCCACCACGAGGTGTTTCAGCCAAACATGAAGAAGTCTCTAGAAATCATTGCAACATGAGGAGGTTAGTTGTGGCTAGAAAGCACATGATTAAAACGTGCATTTTGAGGGTGATAAGGCAAAACGAAAGCCTCGGGCAACAGGCATGCAAAAGATACATTTTTTCTCTTTTTGGATTTTTATGAAGAAATGTATTTTAAAAACTTTTATGTGCGTGTGTGTTTGTTTATGTGTATGTGTGGGTTTTATGTGTGCCTTTTTTTTATCTTGTGTAGGTTTTATGGGTACCTTTTGTTCTTTCTTTCTTTCTTTTGTGGGTTTTATGGGATACCTTGTTTTTTGTGTGTGGTTTATGTATACTGTAAGATTCCTCCCTCCAACTTTTGAGGTGTGCAGGTATAAGAACCTCCCCTTTTAATCTTATAAATATTCCCCTCTCTGAAATAAAAGAAAGATCCTGTTTTATCCTGTTTTGGCCTGGAGAGAGAAAATGTCTAGAAGGAGGTAATTCAAAATTGAGATATTTTTGGATATAAAAATCTTCCTAGTGTCTAAAATGGTTTCTCCTGAAACAGAAATTCAAAAAGAACTTTCCAATGTGCAATTGGAATTAATTGAAAATAGACAAAAAGGACCTTAGCCTAAGGGTCCAGATTTTCAGAAATTTTTGGATTATGGTCCAATTAAGGTTCCTATGGACCAATAAGATTAATCCAAATGTAGGGAGCAGATAAATTGAAGAATAAGAGAGAAACCCCCAAAAAAATGAGTAAATGCTCACATAAGATGAAGAGTTGACTGAGTACAAGGTTTATTAGTTAAAAATTAAGAGATATTTAGAGGAAATGATGCATTTTTGACATCCACTATGGGGATCTCCCCTCATGAAGGAGGTGCCTATTTCACATGTGTGGAGGAGTTTTAAACTAAAAAATAATGAGATATTTTCATCTCTCCTCTCTCCTGTTTTAACTAGATCCAAAAAGTAAGCTAAACTGGTCCAAAAATGGTCAAAAATTGACCAAGTTGATCTGAAAATTTCTAGAATCAGTTTGCTTGGTTAGAGGCTCACTTTTTCCTATAAATAGAAGCCTCCCCCTTTGTAAAAGCCTAATGGTGTTTATGCATTGTTACTCTGCTCCTGAGCCATTTACATTGAATTTTTAATAATTCAATTGTTTTTGGTCTAATCCTCTGCAAAGTGAATTGGTGGCCACTCTTGCTTCAAACAAGAGTAGAACCCTCAATCCCTCAAGCTAAAGGAGAGCGTAAAAGCTCTTTGTAAGTTAAATTTTTTACTTGTTTAATTTTAAATCTATGGTTTTATTGATTTTTATGTTTTGCAGTAAATTGAATTAAATTCAAATGCTATGCCTTGATGAAAAGGCCACCCCCTTCTCTTCTTTACATTCAAGCCTTTCTTAATCCTAGAAAGATTAACTAAAGGATTAATTAAACTCTTCTTATTTTTTACTCTCTTGAATTTAGAAAATTGTGTAGATTAGAGTTCTATGAATCTGATTTTGGGTTAATTTAAGTTAAAAATAGAATGATAAAAATGAGAAATGGTCACCCATACAAAGGAGGCTATAGCAAAGTTTTTCAGAATTTTGTGAAAAAGAAAGATTATTTTTATGTTATTCCAAAAGAGTAATTCCCACCATTTTTGCATCTAAAAGAAATATTCTGATTACTTCATGTACATATTCACATATGAATATGCATGGATATCACTGATATTAATTATTAAAATTCATTTTTATGCATAGAAAGATGCATAAAGGAATTATTTTTATTTCAAAAGTGTTATTCTCATTAAAATTGATTTTTACGCATAGAAAGATGCATAAAGGAATTATTTTTATTTCAAAAGTGTTATTCTCATTAAATTGATTCTTATGCATAGAAAGATGCATAAAGGAATTATTTTTATTTCAAAAGTGTTATTCTCATTAAAATTGATTCTTATGCATAGAAAGATGCATAAAGGAATTATTTTTATTTCAAAAGTGTTATTCTCTCATTAAAATTGATTCTTATGCATAGAAAGATGTATAAAGGAATTATTTTTATTTCAAAAGTGTTATTCTCATTAAAATTAATTTTTATGCATAGAAAGATGCATAAAGGAATTATTTTTATTTCAAAAGTGTTATTCTCATTGAATTGATTTTTATGCATAGAAAGATGCATAAAGGAATTATTTTTATTTCAAAAGTGTTATTCTCATTGAATTGATTTTTATGCATAGAAAGATGCATAAAGGAATTATTTTTATTTCAAAAGTGTTATTCCCATTAAAATTGATTTTTATGCATAAATAGATGCATAAAGAATTTTTATATCAAAATTAGAATTCTTGTAAATTCTATGTTTAAATTCTATGAATAGATGTGATGAGATGTGATATGAATCAGATAGATGTGATGAGATGTGATATGAATCAGATAGATCTGATGAGATGTGATATGAATAGATGTGATGAGATGTGATATGAATCAGATAGATGTGAATGAATGGATGGATGGATGTGATGTGAATAGAGGTGATGAGACGTGAGGTGAATAGATGTGATGTGAATCAGATAGATGTGAATGAATGGATGGATGGATGTGTTGTGAATAGAGGTGATGAGACATGAGGTGAATAGATGTGATGTGAACCAGATAGATGTGAATGAATGGATGGATGGATGTGATGTGAATAGAGGTGATGAGATGTGAGGTGAATAGATGTGATGAGATGTGATGTGAATCAGATAGATGTGAATAAATGGATGGATGGATGTGATGTGAATAGAGGTGATGAGATGTGAGGCGGATAGATGTGAGAAGTCGTACATGTGAACGATTGGATGGATGTGGATGAATGAGATGAGATGTGTATGAATGAGATATGATGTGGATAGAAGTGATGTGATATACTGTGGATAGAATGTGTGTGATGGGATGGTTATGAGAATGTATGTGGTGGATATAAACGAATGAATGTGATGGATATAAATGAATGTGATGTGATGTAAATGGAGATAGATGTGATGTGTGATGTGATGAGATGTGGATATGGGTAGATGCGATGAGATCTGATGCAGATAAATGAGAAAAGATGTGATGAGAATGGGAATACATATGAAATAAATGAGAATTGATGTGGAACAATATGGAAAGACGAGAGTTCGTTATAGAAACTGTATTTATGACACGTTTTTAAATGAATGCTTTATGTCAAGAATGCTGAGGAAGCATTTTGACCATCTTGTGTGAATGAGGTCGTGGAGACCTAATCTGATAAAGTTGCAATAGCTGACGGAGAGTCAATGGAGGACGTCTCGCGTAGCAAGGTCGACTGAGGTCTTGACCAGCCTCGGTTCGATTTAAATGGTGAGCTTTCGGTACGGTGGATGAGGGACCAAGGAAGCGGCCTATGAGTGAAGCTCTAGGTGACCTGCGAAGGATCCTAGAGGGTGCTGACTATACGGTGCTCGGGCTCTTGGTCGCCGAAGATACCCACACGTACGTCGTGGAAGATATTGGAACAAGAAGTAAGAGTTGTTTTCTCAATTCGGGCATGGATCTGGTTGATTGACTTGTTGGTCCTCAACGGATGAGTCCATGGCTCCTTTATATGGATCTGTTGGTTGATCTTGCTGATCTTCAACGGAGATTCTATTTTTTATTTTTATAAGTGAATATATTGCCGGGTACTATGAGCTTGGAACTATCAAAAAGGCCCTTGAGTGGACAAGTGGTGAGCGTTCTGGTTGCCAATGATGCCATAAGTACACCGATGAAGGAAAAATTAGAAATTAGGATTCAACCGAATAATTTTGGAGGATTATGATTAGTGATACTATAGTTTCATTAACAGATTGTTTTAAAGACAACTGAATGTGTGAAAAAGGCAATTTCATATTGGGTGTGTAAGTGGTGTGACTAGTTTTAAGTTTGCATGAATATCCGGCTAGGGGGCCTGGGAACTCTTTTCCCTGATACCCGAGACAAAACCTAACCAAATTCTTAAATAGATCCCATCACTAGAGTGGTACTATAGTTTCATTAAAAGATTGTTTTCACAGCTGAATCTGTGAAAAAGGAAATTTCATTATTGGGTGTGTAAGTGGTGTGACTAGTTTTAAGTTTGCATGAATATCCGGCTAAGGGGCCTAGAAACTCTTTTCCCTGGTACCCAGGACAAAACCTGACCAAATTCTTAAATGTATCCCATCACTACAGTGGTTGGGCGGTTGGCTAACCCACGGGACTGGATGGGGTTAGGCTGGACTAATGGATCCCTAAAATGAGACTCAATTCTGTTATGGTACGATAGATGAAGTAAATCTCGGATAAAAATTATTCTATGGAAAAGAATCAACGGCTGTGCCTCTCAATGAGGAAAAAAGCGTTGGTCTCTATCATCCAAGTGCAATCTTTTCCTTGATCTGACTATGGGGCTTACGGGTTTGGTCAGATCAGTTTAGTTAGCTAAGGCTTTTGACTACGTTAGAGTAAAATTATCCTAGAGGAATCGCCGTGCTTTCCGAGCGAGGGAAGTTTTCACGGGTTTGGTTTTGGAAGAATCGAGGGATTAGTCTCTTGTCCGGATATCTGTGGTGGGCGATGCCCCGAGTGAGGGACCCTACCCCGTGCAAAAATTATACTTCCACTGCTAGCACCCCTGAATTCGTTGCGTGGTGGGGATAGGGATCTTTCAGTTGGTATCAAAGCGAATTTGGCTAAAGTGGATCAACCGAGAAGCCAAAAATGTCAAAAATTTATGTAGTAGTAAAGAGTTGTAATTGTGTGATGAAATTCATACAAATTGATATTCAGATTCAAATTCATAAATTAGTAATTGGGTCTTCAGATGGAAGTACAGCAATTGCATGGAATCCCTGACTTGCTTGAGGCCTAGACGTGATGGTATTTACCTTATAATTCCAAGGATCGTGACTACCCATATATACTGAGGGTATAACTGCAGCTCTTTACTGGCAGTATATACGAGTAAATCTTAGACTTGAAATTATAAGCAAAAATGCTATCTAGATGATGAATTCGAATGTAGTTGATAAGATTTTAAAAACTATGGTTGAACTGATGAGTTGATTTGGATTCTGATTGAAAAATGATCATTCCTGAGTTTTGGTTGAAAAGCGATAAGCTGAGCAAAACCACAATGAGGATGAATGGGACGAGTCCCTGTGACGATGTTCGTAGCTGGAATGACGATAATGACTTCAGCAAATCACTATGAGATTAGTGGATTGTGCTGACAGATTGCTACTGTTTTTAACACGACCCAGTGAATCAAGTTAAGGGATGACAATTTAGAAACCTGTATAATTGAAATTCCCCTTGGAGGAATGTTCAGATGGAAATTTTAGTCTAATGGACCATATTTGTGTTAAGTATATGAATGATATGATCTGAATGAATTGTTATCAAATGATGAGTTCTATATAAGGGATCTTTATCCCAGGATTTTGTTGGGTTCACCAGACTATAAGGAACCCCAAAATCAGTTGGATCTTAAGGGAAAGAGTTCTCCTCTAATTTGCGAGATGATGACATCTCGCATTTTTTAAGTGGGGTAGGATGTAAGATTCCTCCCTCCAACTTTTGAGGTGTGCAGGTATAAGAACCTCCCCTTCTGATCGTGTAATTATTCCCCTCTCTGAAATAAAAGAAAGATCCTGTTTTACCCTGTTTTGGCCTGGAGAGAGAAAATGTATAGAGGGAGGTAATTTAAAATTGATATATTTTTGAATATAAAAATCCTTCTAGTGTCTAAAATGGTTTCTCCTAAAACAAAAATTCAAAAAGAACTTTTCAATGTGCAATTGGAATTAATTGAAAATAGGTAAAAAGGACCTTAGCCTAAGGGTCCAGATTTTCAGAAATTTTTGGATTATGGTCTAATTAAGGTTCCTATGGACCAATAAGATTATTCCAAATGTAAGGAGGAGATAAATTGAAGAATAAAAGAAAAACCCCCAAAAATGAGTAAATGCTCACATAAGATGAAGAGTTACTGAGTACAAGGTTAATTAATTAAAAATTAAGAGATATTTAGAGAAAATGATGCATTTTTGACACCTCAATGTGGGGATCTCCCCTCATGAAGGAGGTGCCTATTTCACATGTGTGGAGGAGTTTTAAACTAAAAAATAATGAGATATTTTCATCTCTCCTCTCTCCTGTTTTAACTAGATCCAAAAAGTAAGCTAAACTGACCCAAAAATGGTCAAAAATTGACCAAACTCATCTGGAAAATTCTAGAATCAGTTTGCTTGGTTAGAGGCTCACTTTTTCCTATAAATAGAAGCCTACCCCTTTGTAAAAGCTTAATGGTGTTTATGCACTGTTACTGTGCTCCTATCCCGAGCCATTTACATTGAATTTTTTAATAATTCAATTTTTTTTTGCACTGTTACTCTGCTCCTATCCCGAGCCATTTACATTGAATTTTTTAATAATTCAATTATTTTTTACCTAATCCTCTCCAAAGTGAATTGGTGGCCACTCTTACTTCAAACAAGAGTAGAACCCTCAATCCCTCAAGCCAAAGGAGAGCTTACAAGCTCTATGTAAGTTAAATTTCTTACTTGTTTAATTTTAAATCTATGATTTTATTGATTTTTATATTTTACAGTAAATTGAATTAAATTCAAATGCTATGCCTTGATGAAAAGGCCAACCCTTCTCTTCTTTACATTCCAACCTTTCTTAATCCTAGAAAGATTAACTAAAGGATTAATAAAACCATAGATTTAAAACTAAACAAGTAAGAAATTTAACTTACATAGAGCTTGTAAGCTCTCCTTTGGCTTGAGGGATTGAGGGTTCTACTCTTGTTTCAAGCAAGTGTGGCCACCAATTCACTTTAGAGAGGATTAGGCCAAAAACAATTGAATTATTAAAAAATTCAATGTAAATGGCTCGGGACAGGAGCAGTGTAACAGTGCATAAACACCATTAAGCTTTTATAAAGGAGGAGGCTTTTATAAAGGAGGAGGCTTTTATTTATAGGATAAAGTGAGCCTCTAACCAAGCAAACTAATTCTATAATTTTTCAGATCAATTTGGTCAATTTTTGACCATTTTTGGGTTAGTTTAGCTTACTTTTTGGATCTAGTTGAAATAGGAGAGAGGAGAGATGAAAATATCTCATTATTTTTGAGTTTAAAACTCCTCCACACACGTGAAATAGGCGCCTCCTTCATGAGGGAAAATCCCCACACTGAGGTGTCAAAAATGCATCATTTCCTCTAAATATCTCTTAATTTTTAACTAATAAACCTTGTACTCAGTCAACTCTTCATCTTATGTGAGCATTTACTCATTTTTGGAGGGTTTTTCGTTTATTATTCAATTTATCTCCTCCCTACATTTGGATTAATCTTATTGGTCCATAGGAACCTTAATTGGACCCCATAATCTAAAAATTATTGAAAATCTGGACCCTTAGGCTAAGGTCCTTTTTACCTATTTTCAATTAATTCCAATTGCATATTGGAAAGTTCTTTTTGAATTTTTGTTTCAGGGGAAACCATTTTAGACACTAGGAGGATTTTTATATTTAAAAGAATCTCAATTTTGAATTAGACATTTTCTCTCTCCAGGCCAAAACAAGGTAAAACAAGATCTTTCTTTTATTTGAGAGAGGGGAATAATTACAAGATCAGAAGGGGAGGTTCTTATACCTACACACCTCAAAAGTTGGAGGGACGAATCTTACATCCTACCCCACTTAAAAGATGTGAGATGTCCTCATCTCGCAAATTAGAGGACAACTCTTTCCCTTAACATCCAACTGATTCTGGGGTTCCTTATAGTCTGGTGAACCCAACAGAATCCTGGGATAAAGATCCCTTATATAGAACTCATCATCCGATAACAATTCATTCATATCATATCATTCATATCCTTAATAGAAATATGGTCCATTAGACTGAAATTTCCATCTGAACATTCCTCCAAGAGGAATTTCAATTATACAGGTTTTTAAACTGTCATCCCTTAACTTGATTCACTGGGTCGTGTTAAAAACAGTAGCAATCTGTCAGCACAATCCACTAATCTCATAGTGATTTGCTGAAGTCATTATCGTGATTCCAGTTACGAACATCATCACAGGGACTCGTCCCATTAATCCTCATTGTGGTTTTGCTCAGCTTACCGCTTTTGAACCAAAACTCAGGAATCATCATTTTTCAATCAGAATCCAAATCAACTCATCAGTTCTAAACCATAGTTTTTAAAATCATATCAACCACATTCGAATTCATCATCTGGATAGCATTTTTCCTTATAATTTCAAGTCTTAGATTTACTCGTATATATTGCCAGTAAAGAGCTGTAGTTATACCCTCAGTACATACAGGTAGTCACGGTCCTTGGAATTATAAGGTAAATACCATCATGTCTAGGCCTCAAGCAAGTCAGGGATTCCATGCAATTGCGGTACTTCCATCTGAAGACCCAATTACTAATTTATGAATTTCAGTATGAATATCAATTTATATGAATTTCATCACACAATTACAACTTTTTATTGCTACTTCATAAATTTTTGACATTTTTGGCTTCTCGGTTAATCCACTTTAGCCAAATTCGCTCTGATACCAGCTGAAAGATCCCTGTTCCCACCGCACAACGAATTCAGGGATGCTAGCAGCGGAAGTAGCACTTCTTGCGTGGAGCAGGGTCCCTCACTCGGGGCCTCGCCCCATGGATATCCGGACAAGAGACTAATCCCTCAGTTCTTCCAAAACCGAACCCGGAAAAACTTTCCTTGCTCGGAAAGCACGGCGCTTCCTCCATGATAATTTTACTCTAACGTAGTCAAAAGCTTTAACTAACTAAACATAGAGACCAAAGCTTTTTTCCTCATGGAGAGCCGTTGATTCTTTTTCATAGAACAATTTTTATCTGGGATTTACTTCATCTATCGTACCATAACAGAATTGAGTCTCATTTTAGGGATCCATCAGTCCAGCCTAACCCCATCCAGTCCCATGGGTTAGCCAACCGCCCAACCACTATAGTGATGGGATCCATTTAAGAATTTGGTTAGGTTTTGTCTCGGGTACCAGCGAAAAGAGTTCCCAGGCCCCCTAGCCGGATCAGTTTGCAAACTTAAAACTAGTCACACCACTTACACACCCAATATGAAATTACCTTTTTCACAGATTCATAAAACAATCGTTTAATGAAACTATAGTATCACTGATCATAATCCTCCAAAATTATCCGGTTGAATCCTAATTTCTATTTTTTCCTTCATCGATGTACCTATGGCATCATTGGCAACAAATAGAACGCTCACCACCTGTCCACTCAGGGGCCTTTTCGATAGTTCCTAGCTCATAGTACTCGAAAATATATTCACTTATAAAAATCAAAATAAAATCTCCGTTGAAGATCAGTAAGATCAACCACAACAGATCCATATAAAGGACCCATGGACTCATCCGTTGAGGACCAACAAGGTCAATCAACTAGATCCATGCTCGAATTCAGAAAACAACTCTTACTCCTTGTTCCAATATCTACGTGTGGGTATCTTCGGTGATCCAGAGCCTGAGCACCAGCACCCTCTAGGATCCTTTGCAGGTCACCCAACGCTTCACTCATAGGCTGCTTCCTTGGTCCCTCATCCACCACCGTACCAGAAGCTCACCATTTAAATTGAACCGGGGCTGGTCAAGACGTCGGCCGACCTTGCTACGCGAGACGTCCTCCATTGACTCTCCATCTGCTATTGCAACTTTATCAGATTAGGTCTCCACGACCTCATTCACAAGACGATCAAAATGCTTCCCCAGCATTCTTGACATAAAACGGTCATTTAAAAACGTGTCATAAATACAGTTTCTATAACGAACTCTCGTCTTTCCATATTGTTCCACATTGCATTTATTTCATATGTATTCCCATTCTCATCACATCATTTTCCATCTCATCACATCTTTTCTCATTTATCCGCATCAGATCTCATCCACTCGCATCTACCCATATCTACATCACATCACATTCATTTATATCCATCACATTCATTCGTTCATATCCACCACATACATTCTCATAACCATCCCATCACATACATTCTATCCACATTATATCACATTACTTCTATCCACATCATATCTCATTCATACACATCTCATCTCATTCATCCACATCCATCCAATCGTTCACATGTACGACTTCTCACATCTATTCATACATTCATATCTATCACTTCACATCCACATATATTCATGTCACATCACATCACATTCTTTCATATACACATCTATATCCATTCTTTCACATACATCCACATCCATTATTTCACATGTACGACTTCTCACATCTATTATTTCACATGTACGACTTCTCACATCTATTCATACATTCATATCTATCACTTCACATCCACATATATCATGTCACATCACATCTCTTTACATCACATCACATTCTTTCATATACACATGTATATCCATTCTTTCACATACATCCACATCCATTCTTTCACATACTCATTCACATCCATTCTTCACATACATATCCATTCTTCACATACATATCCATATCCATTCTTCACATACACATCCATATCCATTCTTCACATACACATTCACATCCATTCTTTCACATACTCATTCACATCCATTCTTCACATACACATTCACATCCATTTTCATCACATATATTCACATCCATTCTTTCATATACTCATTCACATCCATTCTATCACATACTCATTCACATCCATTCTTCACAAACACATTCACATCCATTCTTTCACATACATCCACTCACATCTCATCCATTCATTCATATCTATCTGATTCACATCACATCTCATCACATCTATTCACCTCACATCTCATCACCTCTATTCACATCACATCCATCCATCCATTCATTCACATCCATCTGATTCACATCACATCTCATCACATCTATTCACCTCACATCTCATCACCTCTATTCATATCACATCCATTCATTCACATCTATCTGATTCACATCACATCTCATCACATCTATTCACCTCACATCTCATCACCCCTATTCACATCACATCCATCCATCCATTCATTCACATCTATCTGATTCACATCACATCTCATCACATCTATTTACCTCACATCTCATCACCTCTATACACATCACATCTCGTCACATCTATTCACCTCACATCTCATCACCTCTATTCACATCACATCCATCCATACATTCATTCACATCTATTTGATTCACATCACATCTATTCACATCATATCCATCCATCCATTCATTCACATCTATCTGATTCACATCACATCTCATCACATCTATTCACCTCACCTATCATCACCTCTATTCACATCCATCCATCCATCCATTCACCTATCATCACCTCTATTCACATCACATCCATCCATCCATTCATTCACATCTATTTGATTCACATCACATCTTATCACATCTATTCACCTCACGTCTCATAACCTCTATTCACATCACATCCATTCATCTGTTCATTCACATCCATCTGATTCACATCACATCTATTCACCTAACATCTCATCACCTCTATTCACATCACATCCATCCATCCGTTCATTCTTATCTATCTGATTCACATCACATCACATCACATCACATCACCTCACATCTCATCACCTCTATTCATATCACATCCATCCATCCATTCATTCACATCTATCTGATTCACATCACATCTAATTACCTCACGTCTCATCACTTCTATTCACATCACATCCATCCATCCATTCATTCACATCTATCTTATTCACATCACATCTTATCACATCTATTCACCTCACGTCTCATCACCTCTATTCACATCACATCCTTCCATCCATTCATTCACATCCATTTGATTCACATCACATCTCATCACATCTATTCACCTCACGTCTCATCACCTCTATTCACATCACATCCATCCATCCATTCATTCGTATCTATCTGATTCACATCACATCTCATCACATCTATTCACCTTACATCTCATTACCTCTATTCACATCACATCCATCCATCCATTCATTCACATCTATCTGATTCACATCACATCTCATCACAGCTAATTACCTCACATCTCATCACCTCTATTCACATCACATCCATTCATCCATTCATTCACATCTATCTGATTCACATCTCATCTCATCACATCTATTTACCTCACCTCATCACCTCTATTCACATCACATCCATCCATCCATTCATTCACATCCATCTGATTCACATCACATCTATTCACCTTACATCTCATTACCTCTTTTCACATCACATCCATCCATTCATTAACATCACATCCATCTGTCCATTCATTCACATCTATCTGATTCACATCACATCTCATCACATCTATTCACCTCCTGTCTGATCACCTCTATTCACATCACATCCATTCATCCATTCATTCACATCTATCTGATTCACATCACATCTCATCACATCTATTCACCTCTTGTCTCATCACCTCTTTTCACATCACATCCATTCATCCATTCATTCACATCTATCTGATTCTCATCACATCTATTTATAAAATTTAAACATAGAATTTAAGAGAATTCTATTTTTGATATAAAAATTCTTTATGCATCTATTTATGCATAAAAATCAATTTTAATAGGAATAACACTTTTGAAATAAAAATAATTCCTTTATGCACCTTTCTATGCATAAAAATCAATTTTAATGGGAATAACACTTTTGAAATAAAAATAATTTCTTCATGCATCTTTTATGCATAAAATCAATTTTAATGAGAATAACACTTTTGAAATAAAAATAATTCCTTTATACATCTTTCTATGCACAAAAATCAATTTAATGAGAATAACACTTTTGAAATAAAAATAATTCCTTTATACATCTTTCTATGCACAAAAATCAATTTTAATAAGAATAACACTTTTGAAATAAAAATAATTCCTTTATGCATCTTTTTGTGCACAAAAATCAATTTTAATGAGAAAAACACTTCTGAAATAAAATTAATTCCTTATCCATCTTTCTATGCATAAAAATCAATTTTATTAATTATTATTAGTTATCTCCATGCATATTCATAGGTGAATATGTACATGGAGCAATCAGAATATTTCTTTTAGATGCAAAAATGGTGGGAATTACTCTTTAGGAAAAACCTAAAAATAATCTTTCTTTTCCACAAAATTCTAGAAAATTTTGCCATAACCTCCTTTGTATAGGTGACCATTTCTCATTTTTATCATTCTATTTTTAACTTAAATTAACCCAAATTAGATTCATAGAACTCTAATCTACACAATTTTCTAAATTTAAGAGAGTAAACAATAAGAAGAGTTTAATTAATCCTTTAGTTAATCTTTCTAGAATTAAGAAAGGCTGGAATGTAAAGAAGAGAAGGGGGTGGCCTTTTCATCAAGGCATAGCATTTGAATTTAATTCAATTTACTGTAAAACATAAATATCAAAAAAATCTTAGATTTAAAATTAAACAAGTAAGGAATTTAACTTACATAGAGCTTGTAAATTTAACTTACATAGAGCTTGTAAGCTCTCCTTTGGCTTGAGGGATTGAGGGTTCTACGCTTGTTTGAAGTAAGAGTGGCCACCAATTCACTTTGGAGAGGATTAGGCTCGGGACAGGAGAGCAGAGTAACAATGCATAAACACCATTAAGCTTTTACAAAAGGGGAGCCTTCTTTTTATAGGAAAAAGTGAGCCTCTAACCAAGCAAACTAATTCTAGAATTTTCCACATCAGTTTGGTCAATTTTTGACCATTTTTGGATCAGTTTGGCTTACTTTTTGGATCTAGTTGAAACAAGAGAGATGAAAATATCTCATTATTTTTTAGTTTAAAACTCCTCCACACATGTGAAATAGGCGCCTCCTTCATGAGGGGAGATCCACACACTGAGGTGTCAAAAATGCATCATTTTCTCTAAATATCTCTTAATTTTTAACTAATAAACCTTGTACTCAGTCAACTCTTCATCTTATGTGAGCATTTACTCTGAACATTTACTCATTTTTGGGGGTTTTTCTTTTATTCTTCAATTTATCTCCTCCTTACATTAATTAATCTTATTGGTCCATAGGAACCTTAATTGGAACATAATCCAAAAATTATTAAAAATCTGGACCCTTAGGCTAAGGTCCTTTTTACCTATTTTCAATTAATTCCAATTGCACATTGGAAAGTTCTTTTTGAATTTCTGTTTCAAGGGAAACCATTTTAGACACTAGGAGGATTTTTATATCTAACAATATCTCAATTTTGAATTACCTCCCTCTAGACATTTTCTCTCTCTAGGCCAAAACACGGTAAAACAGGATCTTTCTTTTATTTCAGAGAGGGGAATAGTTACAAGATAAGAAGGGGAGGTTCTTATACCTGTATACCTCAAAAGTTGGGGGGAGGAATCTTACATCCTACCCCACTTAAAAAACGCGAGATGTACTCATCTCGCAAATTAGAGGATAACTCTTGCCCTTAAGATCCAACTGATTATTCTGGGGTTCCTTATAGTCTCATGAACCCAACAGAATCTTGGGATAAAGATTCCTTATATAGAACTCATCATCCGATAACAATTCATTCAAATCGTATCATTCATATCCTTAACACAAATATGGTCCATTAGACTAAAATTTCCATCTGAACATTCCTCCAAGGGGAATTTCAATTATACAGGTTTTTAAATTGTCATCCCTTAACTTGATTCACTGGGTCAAGTGTTAACAGTAGTAATCTGTCAGTACAATCCACTAATCTCATAGTGATTTACTGAAGTCATTATCGTCATTCCAGCTATACGAACATCATCACGGGTCGCCCCATTCATCCTCATTGTGGTTTTGCTCAGCTTATCACTTTTCAACCAAAACTCAAGAATCATCATTTTTCAATCAGAATCCAAATTAACTCATCAATTCTCAACCATAGTTTTTCAAATCATATTAACCACATTCGAATTCATCATCTGGATAGCATTTTTGCCTATAATTTTAAGTCTTAGATTTACTCGTATATACTGCTAGTAGTAAAGAGCTGCAGTTATACCCTCGGTATATACGGGTAGTCACGGTCCTTGGAATTATAAGATAAATACCATCATGTCAGGGATTCCATGCAATTGCGGTACTTCTATCTGAAGACCCAATTACTAATTTATGAATTTCAGTCTGAATATCAATTTGTATGAATTTCATCACACAATTATAACTTTTTACTGCTACTTCATAAAATTTTGGCTTCTCGGTTGATCCACTTTAGCCAAATTTGCTCTGATACCAGCTGAAAGATCCCTGTCCCCACCGCGCAATGAATTCAAGGGTGCTAGCAGCAGAAGTAGCACTTCTTGTGCAGGGCAGGGTCCCTCACTCGGGGCCTCGCCCACGAATATCCGGACAAGAGACTAGTCCCTCGGTTCTTCCAAAACCGAACCCGGAAAAACTTCCCTCGTTCCGGAAAGCACGCTGATTCTTCCAGGATAATTTTACTCTAACGTAGTCAAAAGCCTTAACTAACTGAACCGATCTGACCAAACCCATAAGTCCCATAGTCAGATCAAGGAAAAGATTGCACTTGGATCATAGAGACCAACGTTTTTTTCCTCATTGAGAGGCATAGCCGTTGATTCTTTTCCATAGAATAATTTTTATCTGGGATTTACTTCATCTATCGTACCATAACAGAATTAAGTCTCATTTTAGGGATCCATCAGTCCAGCCTAACCCCGTTTAGTTCTGTGGGTTAGCCAACCGCCCAACCACTGTAGTGATGGGATCCATTTAAGAATTTGGTTAGGTTTTGTCCCGGGTAGCAGGGAAAAGAGTTCCCAGGCCCCCTAGCCGGATATTCATGCAAACTTAAAACTAGTCACACCACTTACACACCCAATATGAAATTGCCTTTTTCACAGATTCAGCTGTGTTTAAAATAATTTTTTAATGAAACTATAGTATCACTGATCATAATCCTCTAAAATTATCTGGTTGAATGCTAATTTCTAATTTTTTCTTCATCGATGTACCTATGGCATCATTGGTTACCAGAACACTCACCACCTATCCACTCAGGGGCCTTTTCAATAGTTCCTAGCTCATAGTACCCGGCAATATATTCACTTATAAAAATAAAAATGGAATCTCTATTGAATATCAGCAAGATCAACTAGCAGATCCATATAAAGGAGTCATGGACTCATATGTTTTGAGGACCAACAAGGTCAATCAACCAGATCCATGCCCGAATGCAGAAAACAACTCTTACTCATTAGTCCAATATCTTTCACGACGTACGTGTGGGTATCTTCGGTGATCTAGAGCCCGAGCACCGTATGGTTAGCACCCTCTAGGATCCTTCGTAGGTCACCTAGCGCTTCACTTATAGGCCGCTTCCTTGGTTCCTCATCCACCGTACTGGAAGCTTACCATTTAAATCGATGGTCAAGACGTCAGCTGACCTTGCTACGCAGCAAGACATCCTCCATTGACTCTCCGTCAGCTGTTGCAACTTTATCAGATTAGGTCTCCACGACCTCATTCACAAGACGATCAAAATGCTTCCCCAACATTCTTGATATAAAACGATCATTTAAAATGTGTCATAAATACAGTTTCTATAACGAACTCTCATCTTTTCATATTGTTCCACATCAATTCTCATTTATTTCATATGTATTCCCATTCTCATCACATCATTTTCCATCTCATCACATCTTTTTCCATTCTCATCACATCATTTTCCATCTCATCACATCTTTTCTCATTTATTTGCATCAGATCTCATCCACTCGCATCTACTCATATCCACATCTCATCACATCATATTCGTTCACATCACACATCACATCTATTTTCATTTACATCACATCACATTCATTTATATCCATCACATTCATTCGTTCACATCCATCTGATTCACATCACATCTCATCACATCTATTCACCTCACGTCTCGTCACCTCTATTCACCTCACGTCTTCTCACCTCTATTCACATCCATCCATTCATTCACATCCATCTGATTCACATCACATCTCATCACATCTATTCACTTCACCTCACATCTATTCACCTCACGTCTTGTCACCTCTATTCA
This sequence comes from Cibotium barometz, assembly GCF_041138505.1. Lineage (NCBI taxonomy): Eukaryota > Viridiplantae > Streptophyta > Polypodiopsida > Cyatheales > Cibotiaceae > Cibotium > Cibotium barometz. The sequence continues at coordinate 26,630,365 of NC_141055.1, read as the reverse complement.
CATCACATTCATCCATCCATTCATTCACATCTATCTGATTTACATCAAATTTATTCACCTCACATCTCATCATCTCTATTCACATCACATCTATCCATCCATTCATTCACATCTATCTGATTCACATCACATCTATTCACCTCACATTTCATGACCTCTATTCACATCACATCCATTCATCCATTCATTTACATCTATCTGATTCACATCACATCTCATCACATCTATTCACATCACATCTCATCACATCTATTCACCTCACATCTCATCACCTCCATTCACATCACATCCATCCATCCATCCATTCATTCACGTCTATTTGATTCACATCACATATCATCATGTCTATTCATAGAAATTAAACATAGAATTTAAGAGAATTCTAATTTTAATATAAAAATTCTTTATGCATCTATTTATGCATAAAAATCAATTTTAATGGGAATAACACTTTTGAAATAAAAATAATTCCTTTATACATCTTTCTATGCATAAAAATCAATTTTAATGAGAATAACACTTTTGAAATTAAAAAAAATCCTTTATGCATCTTTCTATACATAAAAATCAATTTTATGAGAATAACACTTGAAATAAAAAAAATTCCTTTATGCTTCTTTCTATGCACAAAAATAAATTTTAATGAGAATAACACTTTTGAAATAAAAATAATTCCTTTATGCATCTTTCTATGCACAAAAATCAATTTTAATGAGAATAACACTTTTGAAATAAAAATAATTCCTTTATGCATCTTTCTATGCACAAAAATCAATTTAATGAGAAAAACACTTTTGAAATAAAAATAATTCCTTTATGCATCTTTCTTTGCACAAAAATCAATTTAATGAGAATAACACTTTGGAAATAAAATTAATTCCTTTATGCATCCTTTTATGCATAAAAATCAATTTTAATGAGAATAACACTTTTGAAATAAAATCAATTCCATTATGCATCTCTCTATGCATAAAATCAATTTTAATAATTAATATCAGTGATATCCATGCATATTCATAAGGTGAATATGTACATATTCATAAGGTGAATATGTACATGGAGTAATTAGAATATTTCTTTTAGATGCAAAAATGGTGGGAATTACTCTTTTGGAATAACATAAAAACAATCTTTCTTTTCCACAAAATTTTAAAAAATTTTACCATAACCTCCTTTGTCTGGCTGACCATTTCTCATTTTTATCATTTTTTTAAAACTTAAATTAACCCAAATTAGATTCATAGAACTCTAATCTGCACAATTTTCTAAATTCAAAAGAGTAAACAATAAGAAGAGTTTAATTAATTCTTTAGTTAATCTTTCTAGGATTCAGAAAGGCTGGAATGTAAAGAATAGAAGGGGGTGGCCTTTTTTTATCAAGGCATAGCATTGGTATTTTATTCAATTTACTGCAAAACATAAATATCAATAAAACCATAGATTTAAAATTAAACAAGTAAGAAATTTAACTTACATAGAGCTTGTAAGCTCTCCTTTGGCTTGAGGGATTGAGGGTTCTACTCTTGTTTGAAGCAAGAGTGGCCACCAATTCACTTTGGAGAGGATTAGGCCAAAAAAAATTGAATTATTAAAAAATTCAATGTAAATGGCTCGGGAGACAGGAGTAGAGTAACAGTGCATAAACACCATTAAGCTTTTACAAAGGGGGAGGCTTCCATTTATAGGAAAAAGTGAGCCTCTAACCAAGCAAACTGATTCTATAATTTTCCAGATCAGTTTGGTCAATTTTTGACCATTTTTGGGTCACTTACTAGAGAGATGAAAATATCTCATTATTTTTTAGTTTGAAACTCCTCCAAACATGTGAAGGGATTCCATGCAATTGTGGTACTTCTATCTGAAGACCCAATTACTAATTTATGAATTTCAGTATGAATATCAAATTGTATGAATTTCATCACACACATCACACAATTTGTATGAATTTTATCGCACATCACACAATTACAACTTTTTACTGCTACTTCATAAATTTTTGATATTTTTGGCTTCTCGATTGATCCACTTTAGCCAAATTCGCTCTGATACCAGCTGAAAGATCCCTGTCCCCAACAACGAATTCAGGGGTGCAAGTAGTGGAAATAGCACTTCTTGCGCGGGGTAGGGTCCCTCACTCGAGGCCTCGCCCACACGAATGTTCGAACAAGAGACTAATCCCTCGGTTCTTGCAAAACCAAACCTGGAAAAACTTCCCTCGATCGGAAAGCATGGCGATTCCTTCAGGATAATTTTATTCTAACGTAGTCAAAAGCCTTAACTAACTGAACTGATCTGACCGAACCCGTAAGTCTCATAGTCAAATCAAGGAAAAGATTGCACTTGGATCATAGAGACCAATGCTTTTTTCCTCATTGAGAGGCACAGCTATTGATTCTTTTCCATAGAACAACTTTTATCCGGGATTTACTTCATCTATTGTACCATAACAAAATTGAGTCTCATTTTAGGGATCCATCAGTCCAGCCTAACCCCATCCAACCCCATGGGTTAGTAGCCAACCGCCCAACCACTGTAGTGATGGGATCCATTTAGGAATTTGGTTAGGTTTTGTCCCGGGTACCAGGGAAAAGAGTTCCCAGGCCCTCTAGCCGGATATTCATGCAAACTCAAAACTAGTCACACCACTTACACACCCAATATGAAAATACATTTTTCTCACAGATTCAGCTGTCTTTAAAACAATCTTTTAATGAAACTATAGTATCACTGATCATAATCCTCCAAAATTATCCGGTTGAATCCTAATTTCTAATTTTTCCTTCATTGATGTACCTATGGCATCATTGGCAACCAGAAAACTCATAGTACCCGGCAATATATTCACTTATAAAAATCAAAATGGAATCTCCATTGAAGATCACCAAGATCCCATCACATACATTCTATCCACTCTATATCACATCACTTCTATCCACATCATATCTCATTCATGCACATCTCATCTCATTCATTCACATCCATCCAATCGTTCACATGTACGACTTCTCAAATCTATTCATACATTCATATCTATCACTTCACATCCACATATATTCATGTCATATCACATCTCTTTACATCATATCACATTCTTTCATATACACATCTATATCCATTCTTTCACATACATCCACATCCATTCATTCACATACATTCTTCACATACACATACACATACACATCTATATCCATTCTTTCACATACATCAACATCATCCATTCATTCACATACAATCTTCACATACACATTCACATCCATTCTTCACATACACATCCATATCCATTCTTCACATACACATTCACATCCATTCTTTCACATACTCATTCACATCCATGCTTCACATACACATTCACATCCATTCTTTCACATACATCGACTCACATCCCATATCATTCATTTAAATCCTGATTCACATGACATCACATCTCATCCATTCATTCACATCTATCTGATTCACATCACATCTCTTCCCCTCACATATCATCACCTCTATTCACATCACATACATCCATCCATTCATTCAAATCCATCTAATTCACATCACATCTCATCACATCTATTCACCTCACATCTCATCACCTCTATTCACATCACATCCATCCGTCCATTCATTCACATCTATCTGATTCACATCACATCTCATCACATCTATTCACCTCACATCTCAACACCTCTAATCACATCACATCCATACATCCATCCATTCATTCATTCAAATCTATCTTATTCAAATCACATCTCATCACATCTATTCACCTCACGTCTCATCACCTCTATTCACATCACATCCATCCATTCATTCATTCATCACCTCTATTCACATCACATCCATCCATCCATTCATTCATTCATTCAAATCTATCTGATTCACATCACATCTCATCACATCTATTCACCTCACGTCTCATCACCGTCTCATCACCTCTATTCACATCACATCCATCCATCCATTCATTCACATCTATCTGATTCACATCACATCTATTCACCTCACGTCTCATCACCTCTATACACATCACATCCATCCATCCATTCATTCACATCTATCTGATTCACATCACATCTCATCACATCTATTCACTTAACGTCTCATCACCTCTATTAAAATCACATCCATCCATTCATTCACATCCATCTGATTCACATCACATCTTATCACATCTATTCGCCTCACATCTCATGACCTCTATTCACATCACATCCATCCATCCATTCATTCACATCTATCGGATTCACATCACATCTATTCACCTCACATATCATCACCTCTATTCACATCTTATCCATCCATCCATTCATTCACATCTATCTGATTCACATCACATCTCATCACATCTATTCACCTCACATCTCATCACCTCTATTCACATCACATCCATCCATCCATTCATTCACATCTATCTGATTCACATTACATCTCATCACATCTATTCACCTCACATCCATCACATCTATTCACCTCGCGTCTCATCACCTCTATTCACATCACATCCATCCATTCATTCACCTCTATTCACATCCATCCATCCATTCATTCACATCTATCTTATTCACATCACATCTATTCATAGAATTTAAACATAGAATTTAAGAGAATTCTAATTTTGATATAAAAATTCTTTATGCATCTATTTATGCATAAAAATCAATTTTAATAGGAATAACACTTTTGAAATAAAAATAATTCCTTTATGCATCTTTCTATGCATAAAAATCAATTTTAATGAGAATAACACTTTTGAAATAAAAATAATTCCTTTATGCATCTTTCTATGCATAAAAATCAATTTTAATGAGAATAACACTTTTGAAATAAAAATAATTCCTTTATGCATCTTTCTATCCATAAAAATCAATTTTAATGAGAATAACACTTTTGAAATAAAAATAATTCCTTTATGTATCTTTCTATGCACAAAAATCAGTTTTAATGAGAATAACACTTTTGAAAAAAATAATTCCTTTATGCATCTTTTTGCACAAATATCAATTTTAATGAGAATAATACTTTTGAAATAAAAATAATTTTTTAATGCATCTTTCTATGCACAAAAATCAATTTTAATGAGAATAACACTTTTGAAATAAAAAATAATTCCTTTATGCATCTTTCTATGCATAAAAATCAATTTGAATGAGAATAACACTTTTGAAATAAAAATAATTCCTTTATGGATCTTTCTATGCATAAAAATCAATTTTAATGAGAAAAACACTTTTGAAATAAAATTAATTCCTTTATGCATCTTTCTATGCATAAAAATCAATTTTAATAATTAATATCAGTGATATCCATGCATATATATAGGTGAATATGTACATGGAGTAATCAAAATATTTCTTTTAGATGCAAAAATGGTGGGAATTACTCTTTTAGAATAACATAAAAACAATCTTTCTTTTCCATAAAATTCTAGAAAATTTTGCCATAACCTCCTTTGTATGGCTGACCATTTCTCATTTTTATTATTCTATTTGGGTTAACTTAAATTAACCCAAATTAGATTCATAGAACTCTAATCTACATAATTTTCTAAATTCAAGAAAGTAAACAATAAGAAGAGTTTAATTAATCCTTTAGTTAATCTTTCTAGGATTAAGAAAGGCTGGAATGTAAAGAAGAGAAGGGGGTGGCCTTTTCATCAAGGCATAGCATTTGAATTTATTTCAAATGCTATGCCTTAATTCAATTTAATTCAAATGCATTAAATTGAATTAATGCATTTTGAATTAAATTAAATTTAATGCAAAACATAAATATCAATAAAACCATAGATTTAAAATCAAACAAGTAAGAAATTTAACTAACATAGAGCTTGTAAGCTCTCCTTTGGCTTGAGGGATTGAGGGTTCTACTCTTGTTTGAAGCAAGAGTGGAAACCAATTCACTTTGGAGAGGATTAGGCCAAAAACAATTGAATTATTAAAAAATTCAATGTAAATGGCTCATGACAGGATAGAGTAATAGTGCATAAACACCATTAAGCTTTTACAAAGGGGGAGGCTTCTATTTATAGGAAAAAGTGAGCCTCTAACCAAGCAAACTGATTCTAGAATTTTCTAGATGAGTTTGGTCAATTTTTTACCATTTGGGTCAGTTTAGCTTACTTTTTAGATCTTGTTGAAATAGGAGAGAGGAGAGATGAAAATATCTCATTATTTTTTAGTTTAAAACTCCTCCACACATGTGAAATAGGCGCCTCCTTCATGAGGGGAGATCCCCACATTGAGGTGTCAAAAATGCATCATTTCCTCTAAATATCTCTTAATTTTTAACTAATAAACCTTGTACTCAGTCAACTCTTCATCTTATGTGCGCATTTACTCATTTTTGGGGGGTTTTTCTTTTATTCTTCAATTTATCTCCTCCCTACATTTGGATTAATCTTATTGGTCCATAGGAACCTTAATTGGACCATAATCCAAAAATTTCTAAAAATCAAGACCCTTAGGCTAAGGTCCTTTTTACCTATTCTCGATTAATTTCAATTACACATTGGAAAGTTCTTTTTAATTTTTTGTTTCAAGGGAAACCATTTTAGACACGGAGGATTTTCATATCCAAAAATATCTCAATTTTGAATTACCTCCCTCTAGACATTTTCTCTCTCCAGGCCAAAACAGGATCTTTCTTTTATTTCAGAGGGGAATAATTACAAGATCAGAAGGGGAGGTTCTTATACTTGATTGAAATAGATGCCAGTGAATATGCGATTGGAGCTTCATTGTTTGAGGATGGCAACCTAGTTGCCTATGTATGAGAAAGAGCTTTTTGTTGTTATTCATTCTTTGAAAAAGTTGAGACATTATCTGTATGGCTTTACTTTTATGGTATTCATGTGGATAATCTATCTCTAAAATACTTTTGCAATTCTCTAGAGCTAAGGGGAAAAAGGCTCATTGGCTTAAGCTTATGATATGAATAGATAATAATATATCTTAATTATATTATATAAATGTATAAATTTTATATTTTTAAATAAATTTGATTATATATAAATTTAAAAATATATATGTATGCGTATATATATGTGTGTGTATGTATATATATATGTATATCCTCTAAAAAGCCAAAAAAAATAGTGTTCTCATTTCAACCATCATAAAGTAGAAACAAGAACAAGATGAACATTTGTAAATGTGTACTGCACTACATTGTGGGTCCATCCTCTCTAAAAAAAGAACCGGATAAAGAGCCCTAAATTTTATGAAAAAAAATCACATGGTTATGTAAGAGAATCTGCTTTCCATTTATAAGTTCTAACATTTGAGCTCTTATTTATAGTATGCCGGTAAATGATAAATGCTCTCCATGTGGAAGGTTATAAATTGAATATTTGGAAGTCTTTTGCAAAATTAGAGACTATATGTATTGCTTTGAAGTAATGGAAGGAAATGGCATGGTTTTGGTTGTTTGCTTTGCAAGGCCAGCAAAGAAAATGAATTAAACTAAACTATTATAATATTTATAAGTAAAACCATTTTGTTAGGATGCACATACATACTCCAAAAAGTCAAACCATTTTGTTAGGATGTACACACATACTCCAAAGGTTCAATCATTTTATTAGGATGCATATACGTACTCCAAAAGTCAAATCATTTCTAAGCAAGAAGCTAAGCAAGTTGAGAGACTAACCCTTGGGTGTTGTATCATACTTTGATACCATTGATTGAATCACTTTTGCATTTAAAAAAAAAGTCAAATCATTTTGTTAAAATGCACATTCACACTCCAAAAGGTCAAATCATTCTGTTAGCATGCACATACATAGTCAAAAAGTAGCTTTAGCAACATGTGAAGGCCTAATGTATTTCAATTTATAGTCCATAACTATAAATATCACCCAAAACCACATAATGCAAGGATATTTTAACTAAGTGTACCAAACTTTCTCTTTTGGATACCTCGCCCATGTCTTGCTCTAAGCAGAAGCTGGACCAAAATCAAGCTTTTGGTTTTAGGTAAGATCTAGGTGTAAAAACTTTTACAATGCGTATATTTAAAAAGAAACTTTCACTTATGAAAGAGGAGATATATTCTACATAAGCTTTAAATACAACCACTCACAAATTTATCATGATATTTTGAAATGTTTTTTTTTCACATCCAAATATAAAAAGGTTTTGCTAAATGAAATATACATCAAATTTTTAAAAGATATCATAACTACATTGAAGAAGTTTTAATTTAAGAATATTATGATAAATAAATTGCGACATGTTGAATCCTGGCCCTTTGGAAATTCATAGCTCTTTGCATGATGCTCCAATTTAAATGCAACTAGCAAAATTATAATGAATAAAATCTCAAAAAATAACTTGGATATAAAAATAAATTTTCTCTAGAAACAAACGTTATTTCAATATAGCCTTGGGTGTCTTTAGAAATGGTTTTTTTATTTTTGTAAAGAAAACTCTAAATTATGATATACATGATACATCACACATGTACATGAGCACATGTATGTGCACACACACACACACACACACGCACGCGCACACACACACACACACACACACACACAAGCTTAAGATTTTTCTCAGGCTACTAGTTAAGACAGTGATGTGCAACCCCATTAATATATTTTTGCTTGGATTGGTGTGTGGTGTTGAGGGATGGGTGTTGATGTGTGGTGTTAAGGGATGGGTGTTGATGTGTTACACTAACACTTGCATGCTATTGTGCCTTTTTGATGCATGAATCAAGATGTAAGAGAGTTGTAAAGCAGTTGGATAAGAGAGAGAGAGAGAGAGAATTACTTCTAGTGAAATCTATGATTTTGTTAAGAGATAGCGAGTCTTAGTTTAAAGAGACTTAACCTTAGTATAAAAGGTTACTTTTTTAAACTTCATGCTTCATTAATCAACTAATAACTAAAAATTGATAACAACAAAAATATTAACACTTATCTCTCTAAGTCAACAACTACTCATGTAGTTGTAAACTTAACAAGGTATATGACTACCCATGTACTTAACAAGGTATATGACTACCCATGTACTTAACAAGGTATACGACTACCCATGTACTTGTAAACTACTTAACAAGGTATACAACTTAAGCTATGACAGATACACCTGTGTTCTCTAGGGTCGATGATAAAACTTGGTCCTATACTTGGAATTGAGAAAGAGTGAAGTAAATGCAGAATATTGCAATAGAGTCTGGAAGGAATGCTGGTATTTGGAGGAAGAGGTGGAGAAACATGTGGGAGGCAAGTAATGAAAGCCCAGGTCTTCTTATGGAGGGCCTGCATGTTGGCCTTACCTCTACGATTCAAGCTGTTACAAAGAAACTTCACTTATGAATGTTGCCCCACAGGTGTAGAACTTCTTTAGGAGATGGGAGGCATGCCTTTTGGAAATGTCCAACTAATAGAAGGATATGGGGTAGAATTGGGAAATGGGTATCTAAAAGTCTATGGGTTCAGGGATTTTGGGAAGATTGGGTTCTTGGAAGGTTGGCTGATGCTAAGAGAGCAATAAATTTTGTATTTAATATTATTAGATTTTACTATTTGTGGGAGTTCTAGCTTTCCAAGAATAATATAGTATTTCAAAAAGAGGTGAACACTGGGATAGATGCCCTAGAGTTAATATACAAATGTATTCATATATGTTGGTCTGTATATTATGTTAATAAATTGAATTATGTTGATATATTTTAATTAATCCATTCCTTGCACGCTGGGATATGATCTGCTCCACATATTAGTAGACTCTTGTACATACTAGGTTTCCTAACTTTTGACATTATGCAGGGATACTCACAGGATATGATGTGGGAGAGAAGCTGTGTAAGTTTAGACCAAGGACAAGAAGATGGTACCTAAAGGAGAAACAACCTATATACACCTTTGTGGCTTTCATTGAGAACCCTCTACGAACAAGATCAATTGTGAAGATCTAGGTAGGTGGGTAAGTTTTGGAGAAGCTACCTCCCAAAGGATGTACTTCTGAAGTTATGATGATTGCCTGTATCTAGTTAGGTTATCATATCTCTTGGGGTCAATCTTCTTTTGTTTGGGAGGATGATAAGTGGGATCTCATATGCAAGTTAATTGCAATTTGGAAGATCTTGGTATGGACAAGGATCTCTTTGGCTGATGAATTTGATGTATCTAAGAGAAGTGAACTTTTTGTAAAGGTTTGCCTTTGTTAATATTAAAGGTTTGCCCTTCGCAATTTTTTTTTTCTAAAATTAGAGGAGAGATCTTTAGCCCATGTTCTTTCCATCCATAAGGCTAGATTTTGGATAGGATGGGAGAATCAAAAGGTGGTTTTGCTCCTATGGTGGGTGGTATTTGAAAAGTGGGAAGTGGTTTTTGGGAGAAAGGTGACAAGGGTTTGTAGCCCTTGATCTAGATATCCATTCAATGGTTCAAAAAATTCCCATAAACCATTCAACTCTTTTTCCCAAAGGTTTCTAGAGCTTTACTTTCTTTGCCCTTTGGGTTTTTATAGATCCTCGGTGAATGGAAGTGACCCATCTGACATCTCACCCTCCCCTAAATAATCTCTATTATGGTAGGAGTCAATGTAATGAAGGGTAAGAGGGAGATCCGGGTCCCATGGGGATAGGTTGAGGAAGGCTGTGAGGTAGATCTTGTCCAAAAAAGATGTAATTAGAATACGGCATGAAATTCGATCGACGGATTACTGAGGTGAGTTTTGTCATGGGCATGGAGGCAACAACCTTGGATGATCCAAAGCATTTATGGGTTAAGGGAGCAAGAGTCATCTCGAGGGACATTTTGGCGAATGGATCTGGAAGATTCCTTGTGCATAACCCTCAAGTTTGGGTAAGTGCACAGTCGTTTTATATGGTGAGTGCGTGTTCGGGCGGTGTTTGGACTGTCTGGTAAGATGCGTTTGGACTTTCTAGTAGATTACATAAACAACTAGCTGTACACCAGCTCTACCCTCCATGGAGGAGCACTCTAGCCACTTAGTAGGGAGACAAAAATAAGCAATAAAAGGAAGCTAAAGTGGTTATCTACACTTATCGGTTTGTCGGGAAGATGCAAAGACGATGTTGAATTGGTCGTCGCTTGTCAGAAAGCTAGTGGCAGTTGGATGAGGGTGTATGTGGCTTTGTGTCAACAATGGTATAGCCTTGTTTGCCAGCTTCAGTGTTGGGGCTCAGTCATCTCACCAAGTGGCTTAGTGTGGTTGGCAAAGAGATCGGGGGTTTATATCGAGGAAGAGGATGTGAAGGCAAGCCTCCTTCTGGTCCTACACAAGCGTCACCACAACACTTACCTTAAGAATATAGCATTAGTAAATTGTTGTGCATGTACTCGAAGATATTGTTAGTGTGAAACAAGCATATAGTCTCTCTCTCTCCCTCTTCTCCGCCTCTCAAGATTTCATCTTGTCCTTACAGCTTTTACACAAATCAAAAGCTAGGCAGGTGCTTATTGGGGAGAGAACATCAAGAGCCACTAAGCAAGGTTGATGTATAGAAAGTCCCATGATAAAATGCATAATATCATTATTGTGGCACGCTATAGATGAAAGTCATTATCATGTCCACAAAGAAAATATCATGTTCCCTATCTTGCTCTCTATAAGTGCACACTCTCTTCCTTTCCATACATAAATGAAGACAAGTATGCAAAGCACACCATGGAGGGTTATTAATGGGTTAAATCGTTAGTAGATCTCACCCTCTCTCTTTAGACACACACACACACCCATACATGATGTGCAAAAAAGGGGGGCAGAAAAAAAAAGAGGGCAACCAAGGGGGTAGTTTAGTTTTTTTTTTTTGTTTTTTTTGTGAAACAAGGGATTATAAACAAGAATAGCCCCACAAATGGCATCTTTTAGAAAAAAGTATGTAACATGTGTGTATATAGGTAACTGTTTCAAAGAAAATGGTAGCCCAACATCTATACAAGATAAAGGAAGAGTGCCCACCCCTTCACGTGGAGAAAAGAGAGGGAGAATTTTTGAAAAGGAGAAAGGAGAAGAGAAGACAAGTGTTTGGGGGTTTCTTTCCCACACACCTAGATACATTAAGGCTCACAATTAGCTGTCACCATCAAACCATTTACTCATTGAATGAGTTTCTTATATATATATATATATACACACACACACACACACACACACACACACACACACACACACACACACACAATACATTAGAAAGCAAATTACCCACCTCTCCTCCCTCCCCCTCACACCTCTTCTAATATTATATTATGTGCATGCGTAAGAGAGAGAATATACATACACACACACACATATATATTATGTGCACGTGTAAGAGAGAGAATATACATACACACACACGTATATATATTATGTATGTATGTGTATCTATAGGTATGTAAGCATGTATATATAAATAGATTTATATGTATGTCGACGCACACACATGTATGTTCACACACACACACACACACACACAAGCACATGATACGTGCACACACACATACACACACTCGCATGCATGGACACTCGTGTAACACATAGAGATATGCACACTTGCACAGATACTCAAGCTTGCACATACACACGTGTATACATGCACACAAGCACATAAATACACTCACATACACAAGTACATGTGCACACACATGGATATGCACACACTCACACACACATATGCACCTGCGCGCGCGTGCACACACATAGATGTACACACGAGTATATTCACATGCTCACACACACGTCCATGCAAACACTTGCTATGGATACACATCAATAAAAACATACACACCATGTACACACACACACACAACAAATACATACTAACACATACACAAAATCAAGAAACTTGCACGACACATGCACGCATGAAGACATTACACAATCACACATATGTGTGTATGTGCACACACAATCACACACACATATGTATGTAAAAGAGAAAACAAAAGACATTGTATATAAGATACACTTATTTAAGAGTGAACACATCTCATCATGCATACTCACTTATTAAAATTTAATATTAATTAAAAATATATGTTTATATGTGTTTATTTATTTTATAAATGCACATTTATATATAGGTATACGTCTCTAAATATAATAAAACATAATATTATAGATAATATATATTTACATGTGGATGTGTGTGTGTGTGTGTGTGTGTGTGTGTGTGAGAGAGAGAGAGAGTGCACGTGTGCATGAGAAAGAAGTGTGTTTGTGTGTGTGCATGAGTGTATGAGAGAGAGAGAGAGAAACACGGAGAGAGACAGAGACATGGAAGACTATGTGTGAGAGTGTGGGGGGGGAGAAAGAGTGTGTGTGTTTGCATTAGTGCATGTGCATGTGTGTACGTGTGTGTGTGTGTGTGAGAGAGAGAGAGAGAGAGAGAGTTTTGATATTTGAGAGTGTGTGCATGTGTATGTGAGAGAAAGAGAGTGTGTACGTGCATGTGCATGTGTGTGTGTGTGTGTGTGTGTGTGAGAGAGAGAGAGAGAGAGAGAGAGATTACATGTAAGATGCATTTATTTGAGAGTGAGCACACCTCACCACTCATCCCTACCATTAAAATTTAATCTAAAATTTAATTAATTAAAATTATATATATGTGTGTGTAAATCTATTTAAGCGCGCACGCGCTTGTGTGTGTGTGTGTGTGTGTGAGAGAGAGAGAGAGAGAGAGAGAGAGAGAGAGAGAGAGAGAGAGAGTTTCTATGTGAGAGAGAGTGTGTGTGAAGAGAGAGAGAGTGTGTGTGCATGAGAGAGAGAGAGAGAGAGAGAGAGAGAGTTTCTATGTGTGAGAGAGAGTGTGCGTGAAGAGAGAGGGAGCGTGTGTGCATGAGAGAGAGCGAGAGAGAGATAGGTAGAGAATTTCTATGTAGGAGATAGTTTGTGTGGGAGGAGAGAGAGTGTGTGTTTGCATTAGTGTATGTGTGGTGTGTACATGTGTGTGTGTGTGTGTGTGAGAGAGAGAGAGAGAGAGAGAGAGAGGCAGAGAATTTCTACATAGGAGATAGTTTGTGTGGGAGGAGAGAGTGTGCGTTTGCATTAGTGTATATGCAGTGTGTACATGTGTGTGTGTGTGTGTGTGTGTGCGAGAGAGAGAGAGAGAGTGAGAGAGTGAGTGAGAGAGAGTATATGCATGCATGTGCGTACATTTGCATCTATGTGTAGAATGTGCTTGAGAGAGAGTGAGATGGGGCAGACTTGGAGAGAGAGAGAGAGAGAGATGTAACGAGGGAGAGGGTGAAAAGAGAGAGAAAGAGAGTGAGAGATAGAGAATAAAAAGTAGCTTTTAATAAAATATAAACAGAAATATAAATTAAATAGAAAACATATATTTATATGTGTGTATACATGTGTGTGTGTTTTTATTTACATACATACATACATATGTATGTATGTATATGTATATACATGTGTGTGTGTGTGTGTGTGTGTGTTTCGATGTGTGTATGATATATCTATCTATATATTTAAAAGTGTATGATATGTGTGTGTGTGTGTGTGTGTGTGTGTGTTTCGATGTGTGCATACGCGCGCGCGTGCGTGTGTGTGTGTGTGAGAGAGAGAGAGAGAGAGAGAGAGAGAGAGCTTCTATGTGTGGGAGAGAGTGTAAGAAGAGAGAGGGAGTGTATGTATATGTGTGTGTGTGTGTGTGTTCGTGCGTGCGTGTGCGTGCGTGTGATAGAGATAGAGAGAGAGAGAGCGGTATATGTGTGTGCATGTGTGAGAGAGAGAGAGAGTTTCAACATTTGAGAGTGTGTGTACATGACATAGAGAGGGAGAGGGTCATGTGCATGTGCATGTGCATGTGTGTGTGTGAGAGAGAGAGAGAGAGAGATAGTTGTAGAGAGAGAATAGTTCTTTTCTGAACCTTGGTCGACCACAGCAATGCGCAGGTGCAATACTTTGCAATACTAGTGTATGTATATGGGCAACTCATAGATGTGCCACACTGCTCATAATGATGGGAAGAGAACAATGCCAAGAAGGGAGAGGGTCATGTGCATGTGCATGTGCATGTGTGTGTGTGTGAGAGAGAGAGAGAGAGATAGTTGTAGAGAGAGAATAGTTCTTTTCTGAACCTTGGTCGACCACAGCAATGCGCAGGTGCAATACTTTGCAATACTAGTGTATGTATATGGGCAACTCATAGATGTGCCACACTGCTCATAATGATGGGAAGAGAACAATGCCAAGAAGGTGAAGGGAATGGCCTTGGGGAGGCCATTATCGAGTGGAATTGGGGAGCCAGCGCCGCCAGCTGGCGACCGGATTTCCTCGGAATGGCAAACCCAAGGGCATTCCTGGCCGTCATGGCATGGGGGAGGCAGAGGAACAATACTGTACAGAAGCTGAGTTGTCATCATCTCCTTCCATTCCAGCAGTTGAGTTGTCATCATCTCCTACATTCCGTGTGTGCTGAGTTGTCATCATCTGCTTCCATTCCGTGCAATTGAGTTGTCATCATCTCCTCCATTCCGCGTGTGCTGAGTTGTCATCACAGTCACCACATTGACTGAGCTTATGCAGTGTGCAGTGTGCACTGTGTGTTGCATGGATTCTGAAGGCTGAGTTGGCAGCATCCTGCTGATTGCAGACCTAATTACGTGAATAATAGCAGTGTGCACTGTGTGTTGCACGGATTCTGAATTCTGAAGGCTGAGTTGGCAGCATCCTACTGATTGATTACGTGAAGAATAGCAGCCTGAACAGACGGCTCAGATTAATCCTCTGTCAACCCTTGCCCATGACGGAAGGTAGTAAACATACATACAAAACTTTGACGCCAATGACCACGTGTACCGGGAGGCCAAAAATCGACACGTCGACTCGCTAAGGGTCGGCAGGGGACCTAGAGGGAGTCGGGAATCGGGATGGTCAATAATAAGGTGAGGATAGGTTTAATGTTGACTTAATAAGAAAAATAGAATAATAATAAAAATTAAAATAAATAAATAAATACGTAATTATTAGAATAAAATAAACACATGATGAGGCTTTTTGTTTTGTTTGTTTTTTTAATTTATTATTTTAATAATAATAAAAGGAAAAATGTAAAGGGAAAAAGGGGGTTTTTAAAATAAATGGGATAAAAAGAAAGCTAAAAGGTGTCCAAGGGGTGTTAAGAAAAATAAAAAAGGAAAAGGAGAAGGGGAAAGAAAAATAGGGAATTGTTTTTTTCTTTACACACACACACACACACACACACACATATAAAGAAGAGAATTGGAGGGGGGTGGGTGTTGGGGGCAAGAAAAATAAAATTAAGGGTTAAAGAAAAACAAGGGAAGAAGGAGAGATGGAGGGGAAGGGAGAATGAAAAAATGAGAAGAGGGAGGATTTTTATTTTCAAAATATATAAATATAAATATAAAGAAATAAATAAGAGAGGGAAAATAAAGAAAAAAACACAAAGAGATTTTTTTAAAATAATAAAATAACGAGGGTGGAAAATTTGAGGGGGGGGAGGACACTGTGTGTGTAAGCATGTGGGCAAAGCATGTGTGAATGCAATGTACTTGTAAATGTGTGCTTACAACATGCGAGGTACACATGTGGGTAAAAATGTGCGTGCATGTGCATAGGGGAAGGGGTGGTCATGCATGTGTAAATGCAAAAATGTGTGTGCACACATGCGTGTATAATTTTACGGATGCACGTGTGGGTGGGCACGTGTATGGGGTACACATGCATGTGTGTGTAAATGCGTGTACAAACAGGGGGGGCACGTGTGAGTGTAAATGTAAAGGGGGTGCACATGCATGTGGGAATGTGGGTGCAAGTGTTTGTGCATGCACATGTGCATGTAGATGTGTGTATGGGTGCACAAGTGCATGCAGAAGTGTGCATGGGTGCACAAGTGCATGAAGGTGGGGTGCACAATGAATACAAGAATGCAAGTGCATGTTCACACATACGTGTGCACGTGAGTATGCGCGTGGGTGAATGTGTATAAATGGGTGCATGCACAATGCAAGATGGGGGTGTGAAGGTGGTGTAAATACATGGGGCACGTGTGCATACGTGAGTAAATGTGTATAAGCAGGTGCATGACGGTGCAAATGGGGGTGTGAAGGTGTAAATGCATGTACATGCATGTGTGTGAGTGGGCACATATACATACAAGGGTGTAAGTGTATGTGCATGTGTAGACAGGTGGGTGCTCGTGTGTGAATGTGTGTGTGTGTGAAAATGTGTGAGGAGGGTGCACCTGCGTGAATGTGTGAGTGTGTGCATATGCATGGGTGAAAATGTGATGTGTGTAAGAGTGGGTGCACACACGTGCAAATGTGTATTTTTAGTTGTTTTTTGACATTTCTTGTTATGTTTTTGGGTTTTTATGTTTCTTATCATTCATGGTGGTGAAGATATCAATTGTACACTTGAGTGAGGATGGCTATGTTACATATTTACACATGGGCTAGGGTTCAAGACTTATCATGTGTGCATTCAATGAGCGAGGGCGGAGAATCATTTGCCCATCCATGATGAAAGCTTATATGCCACTGTGGTGTGCTTGGCTCTAGTGCGCTGGTTTAAACTTTGGCTAGCAAAATAAGGTGAGGTGCACATGGGTTATGGAGACCATGGGGATCCCTCTGGGACTGGGGTACAACTGTGGGGTATAGTGGAACACATGGCTCCTAAGATGGCTCATCTCAGAATTCAAAATTGTTTCCGATGCAACCACCACTACACACATGGGATTAAGGGTGATGGTACTGGGTGCTATGACCATCGCTTGGATCTTTTTGGCTTCTAGAATTGTGCATAGTAAGATGGGGTTTTTGGGACCCAAATGGATGGGTTTTCTTTATAAAAGGCCTAGGCTTCTAACAACATGACGGGGATACAACAAGGCTCATGGTCTAGGTAGAACATTGTGGCATAGGGCTCCCATTCAACAACGAATCTCCACCTAGGGTTGGGCTTCATATCAAATGGTGGCTCTGTAATTTTTTGAAGGGGTGTCATACATTCCTTGGCTAGCCAGGGTACTCTTGGGTACCCATTCCTTCTTGGTGACCTCACTAAAGATTTTAAGGTGTTGGGGTGGTCGTCATCTCTATTAGTGAGGTTTTAGTTCTCCCATAGGATTAGAGGGGGTTCGCCAACATAGAGAGGTGAGAATGAGGTGTAATATTAGAGGTTACCTATTGTGGTTGAGGCGTGGGGTGTTAAAACCCTAAGATCTCTCTAGATAATTGTTATGCATAAACATGCATAAATCAGGCATAAACTCAACCACCCAACCACCCAACCACCCCCGAGCCCAAGGGATGCACACATGAATAATAATGAAATGCATCATACCTCTACCTTGATGTCCCATACCATCAAGAGGTATAACTCCAATCCAATAGCATGTAGCTATAGTGTGAAATGGTAGATGAGTAGACATGAACCTCTATACAGGAGACCATAGCCCAAGCCTCCAAGCCTCCAAGCTCCAAGCCCCCTTGAGTGTGCCCCATGTCCCTATTATATAGGAGGGCCCTCAAGTGACTCTTGACTTTCCATTTCTTATGTGTGACCCTTGGATGCCTGACCCTAACCTTAATCCTTAAGGTTAGTCCTAACCCATGCTCCACTAGAGCTTGTTCCCATGCTCCCATGCTCACAAGCCTAATGTGGGTTAGCCTCCTAGTATATGCACAAAAAATGTGTATATAACATAGCACACATAATGTACATATAACATGGGGGGTGGTCATTATCTCTGTCAGCAGCAGTGAGCTTTTTGTTCTCCCATAGGATTAGAGGGAATAGGCAATGCAGTGAGGTGAAAATGAGGTGTAGCATTAGAGGTTACCTAGTATGGTGGCTTATAAGTGGAAAACGAGGCTTGGGATGTTAATTGGTTCAAGGTGACCTAATTCACACCAAGGATATGATAAACCATTCCGAAGGGGAGCTCAAGCATCATGGTCCTACTTCGCTAGTTGACGATGCAATCTCGTGGTCCCACAATCCGTCCCCCCCCCCCCCCCCGAGGATGTTGCTCTCTTTCAATGTACCTATGGGGTTCACATAAAACTTGCATAATGCAAGTTTAGATCCAATAAAAAATTTTGCTTCAAAACAACCGACGGTAATAGATTAGGAATTATTTATCGCAATAATAGTCACAAGTGGAATGTATGAGAGGTGGGTGGCATAATGAGGTATAGGTCTCACAAGATAAAACATTGGCTAGCCCCGATGTTCCCCGAGGCTAGCCATGCCACTACATAATCTTATTGGGAAAAGTCTAGGTCAAGGTGAGTGGGTTCCACGGTGTTTCTATTTCGGTTTCATCATGGATATCAGTTGCATGTACAATGTACATTGCAGTGTCTACGGCCTCTCTAGGTCTTCTTCTGTCGGGCATCCAAAGCCCTTTGTTTTTTGTTGTCACCCTCTTGCTTCTCCTCTTTTTTTCTTGTTGATTCAGAAGAGCATGTCCACTTGAACAATTTTCTATTGTTCCTCCGGCTTACCTCTTCAGGATCTAAGCCCTGTGTCCTAGGCAAGAGGTCCATAGTAGTGTTTCAACTTGCTACCATTGAAGTATCCTTCCATCTCAATCCTATCTAAGGTCTCTATCTTTACTATGCCTTGAGGAGCAATTCCCATCACTTGTTAGGGACCTTCACCTCTATACTTTAGTTTTCATTTAGTATTCTTGACACTATACACTAGCACCATGTCTCCTATCTCTATACACATCCTTGAGTTTGTCGTCAAACTGTTGCTTTTTGCTACGTAGTTTTTTAGCCATCAATACGTAAGCGGATCA
The DNA here is from genome assembly GCF_041138505.1 of Cibotium barometz. Taxonomy (NCBI): domain Eukaryota; kingdom Viridiplantae; phylum Streptophyta; class Polypodiopsida; order Cyatheales; family Cibotiaceae; genus Cibotium; species Cibotium barometz. Next base: position 26,610,637 of record NC_141055.1, on the reverse strand, counting down.
CACTTTTTGCTCACTAAGTTACTCTAGGGCAACTAAACTATCCATGAGAGGGTTTTCATTAAGGTTATGTCTGGCCACAATTCGAAGGTTCGGAACCAAGTGTTCCATTAGCATGATTACATCAAGTCCGAGCAGCATAGATCCCAAACACAACCTCGAAATGTGTACTGCAATCACTTTACATGCCATATAGTAGGCCCATAGAGTAGAGTGCAACTTGTGCTCCCAATCTCGTTGCTCAATGCTTCTACCATCTTGGTGAGGATAGGCACAAAGTCTTGTTTATGCTTTTGGCTAGGCCATTTGCTTGTGGGTAGTAAGTGTTGACTTTTTGTGCAGTACTACAAGGAACTCTTTGAGAAATAGCTCTACCACTTCATTATTAAAATGTGTACCCACACTATTTCTAGTGGGCAAACAAAACGGGTAATCACATTCTCGTAGACACTTAGCGGTATCTCTCATGTCCGCTTTTTGTGTTGCTTGGGCCTCTACCCATTTTGTGATATAGTATGTAACGATGATGATAAAATGCATTTGGGTTCCCTTAGTAGTTGGGCCAATGGGACCCCAAAAATCTCAACCCCATTTCTCAAATGGCTATTCTGAAGCTACTAGGGTCATGGTAATTTGGTCCTTCTCATGGACTATGGCAGACTTTTGGCATTCATTGTAGCATCTAGGTTCCCTTAGTAGTTTGGCTAATGGGACACAAAATCTAAACCCCATTTCTCAAATGGCTATTCTAAAACTACTGGGGTCATGGGAATTTGGTCCTTCTCATGGACAATGGCAAGCTTGGAAAGATAAAGAACTAGCTCGAGGGCTAATTCCAACCCAGGTGTTCCACAAGGGCACTCACACCTAATGTGTCCTCAACCACGACAAGCTTATAGCCTTAAGGCTAGACATACATAGGATCAATGTCATTAAAAACCACACGACCCATGGGGAAAGCAGCTTCAAACCTGGAGATAGAGGGTTTTGTGTAACCATCCCCTTATATTCCACCACCTCGTGAATATATAGAAGACATGCTAAGGATGGTGTTTAAAATGGGAAGGGGCAAGAGTGTAGCACCTAGAGGCCCAGATCTTGGAAAAACTAAGCCAATCAACATCATAAGGTTGATGACCAAATTTGGTGGAATTGTTCTATTAAGTTTGTGATGCCATGGGAAGGATTAATGATCCCACCAAGATTTGTTCATTTGGACTTTGCCTTAAGAAGTTCTATTGAGTTTGTCAAGCCATGGGAGGATTGATGATCCCATCAAGATCTCTTAATTTGGGCTTTTCCTCAAGGGTAAAGTAGTAGGCCAATGGTTTAGGGTATTTAACTCACTTAAAAAGACCAATTATGAGGTCATGAGACACATTTTCACGATGAAATTCTCACACAAGGGAGTTAGATAGAGCCCCATTGTGCAAATCTATAACCTCAAGCAAGAGGAAGAAGAAACCATGTTGAGAACTACATTTTACATCAAGTATCTTCGTAAAAGATTTAGCCCCAGCAGAGAAAGGCTGGATGACCTCAATTGATTAATGATTTTTCTCAAGAATAAGAGGCTTCATGATGATATTATGGCTCACCCAAACCCCTCTTGAAACACATCCAACAAGAAGATTACCTGGTGAACCGTAACTGTCATGAGGATCTTTCCATTGGCCGAGCTTGTAACCCTTGAAGTCTCCAAGCTCTACAACTCCTTGAGAAGCAATTTTATCGCGCCTCCGCGCGAGTGTTGTCACACCGCCGTGTTGCACTATGTGTACTCGTCCCTCTTCTCACCTCACTTCACTCACACACACTCACTAGCATGGATTAAAGAGAGGTTAGCAAGAGGATTAGCAAGAGCAAGACTCTATTGCACAATAGGAGAGTTCCTTGTATTATGAGAGATATTCACTTATATACATGGCCATAAATGTTCACACTCACTTAAAATGTGGCCAGCTAGGCAATTTAAGCTCATAAGAGGCCTAATGCTACTCTCATAATATATCCATGAAGCAATTTCACTGCCTCTCGACGCGAGTGTTGTCACACTGCGGTGTTACACTATGTGTACTCGTCCCTCCTCTCACCTCACTTCACTCACACACACTCACTAGCATGGATTAGAGAGAGGTTAGCAAGAGTATTAGCAAGAGTAAGACTCTATTGCAGAATGGGAGAGTCCGTTGTATTATGAGAGATATTCACTTATATACATGGCCATAAGTGTTCACACTCACTTAAGCTGTGGTGGCCAGTCGGGCACTTTAGGCTCATAAGAGGCCTAATGCTACTCTCATAATATATCCATGAAGTACATAACTTGGGACTTCATCCTAACTTACTATCACCACATGCTCTTGAAGCCCGAATCGCCACAGAAGTATTCCGTCAGAACATTACGGGCACCCATCCAAGTTGTAGATTTGGACGTCATTGCTTCATATCTTGAATGTATGCCTTTTGGTGTATCTACCTTGTCGTCCAGTGCATGAGTATGGATATGTACTCATAGAGCAGTTACTACATTAACTTAGGTAAAAGAATAGTAAGTTATAAGCTTAACAAAAATGTATTGGCTATTGAAGAACATTGGGAGTTTCTTGTGATATTCTACCATTTTTAGGTAGGCCATACTGTGACCCTTTTGTTTTTGTCTTTTTTTCTTTTCTTTTTTTTTTTTTTTTTTGGTTACTGCCTTGCGAGCAACAAGTTATTGTGGCTACTCTCCTTTTTGAGAGAATAGGTTCTTATGTCTGCCACGTAGCTTCTGCACTTATACTTCTTATCCAGAGGGGTGAAAATAGCATTGTTAGTTTGTCCTTGATGCACTCAGATGTGAGGATTGATTCTTGAATTCATGGCTCAAGTGTTGTCGAGGCAGTAGGTACAGCTTCTGGTTGGTTGCCATTGGGGTTGACTGAATAAGAAAGCTCTTGTGTATGTGTTATATGCACGAGAAGGGTTGAGTGGTTTGCTTGGTGTTGCTTGGGTCTCCATTCTTTGTCAAATGAGGAAAGTTTTTTGAATTGAAGGTGGTGGTGAGGCTTTCTTCACTTTGTTCGATGTTGGCAACCATATGATGGGATTTTCATCATAATATCCTTATTCCTGAAGCACGTGCATAGGTACCCATCTTTGGTGAACATTATGAATTGGTGTCTGATGCTTCTGGTGCTTAGGTTTCTTTCTTTGTGAAGGCTTGGGTGACTTCTTGATGCGCTTGGGAATCCAAGATTTGGTATTACCTTGGTAGTACCCTTGAGCTTGCAGTAATCTTTTTGGTACCCACACTTGTTGAGTTGCTGGAGTTATTTAAGGAACTCACATAGGCATTTTTGGATGACGTTGTGGAGTACTTTTATTCTTCTTTGGCTTTTGAGTTTTGCGTTGAGGAAGAGGCTTTGATTATCGAGGCACCCAAATTGGATTTGCACCCTCATAGTAGCCTTGAGCTACAAATAGCTGCTTTTCCACCCACATTTTGATACCATTAAGATACCTTAATTTTGGCTGTCGTGGTGGAGTTTTCTTTTTGGTTGAAATGGAAGGTTTTGGGCCCTCCTTCACATTGGTTGGCGCTAAGCTTATAGGAGTGAATGGGTGTTGTTGATAATGAGGCCTGGGTCTTTTACGGAGTGGCTTTTGATGATGAGGCTTTTGAGCCTATAGCCTTCTTCAGGGGTGAGGGTGGTCGATGAGGATTTGTCGAGGTCAATGCTTCTCCTTGGAGTTCCTTTTTAGAGATAGATGGTTACACTTGGGGGACTTCTTCGAGGATAGCCATTAATGGAGAGGTTTTGTCATTGGACATAGAAGCTATTTCTCTTATTGGTGAAGATGGAGTCGAAGGAGTAGATGCTTTATCTGAGTTGGTCATTGATGCAAAAGGTATGTTTTCATGGAGAGGGGCTTTCGAGGAAGAGTCTTGTAGCTTTTTGCGTTCAGCATCATAGAAATCCATTAGGATTGGATCCTCTTCCTTGCAGTATGGTATTCTCAACTTTGTGTCATTGACCATCATTGATCTTAGGGCCCTTATTTTTCTTGGGTTTAGAAGGTTTTGCATCCGCTTTTGTTTTCTATTTGAGAAGGTGCTCTTCTACCCATTTTGAAGTGTGTTCTTTTTGCATTCTTTTTTACTTTTTCTCGTGCCTTGGCTTGCAAGCGTGTAAGTACATTCAAGGGTAGTGTTTACAATTGCCCATTTTGCACACTCAAGATGTTAAGAGTTGTATTCTACGAGAGATAGATTGCATTGAAGCAAATCGCCTTGGGAAATGTTGGAATATGTGATTGATGCCACATCATTCACATATGGGTTGCAAAGTGTTAGTGATTGTGGTCATGGAAGTATTCTAAACTGTGTAGTCGGCCACTTTGTGCAGTCCATGACAATAGAAAGGTGAATTAGAACATTGAGGTGTGTCATGACCAAAGGCTTTGCAATGTATGCAATACTAAAAGATAGGCCTATTGTACGCACATTGGGGATTTGGATGGTGGACGTAGTGATGGCAATGAACACAAGGCATTTCACCCGTTACTTTGAGAGGCATTAAGGATGTTTGGTTTTGAGGTAGCTCATCCTCTCTTGGAGATTTTAGTTCAAAGCTTTTAAGCAAGGTTGTATAGAATTCAGGGAATGACAATTCCGAGATCAATTTTTCTTTAGCCAATTGCTTCACTTGGTTTAGATGAGGAACATCTCAAATCGTGATCTTCCTCCATCATGTTGTCATCTAAACTGTCATCTAAACTGTCATCTAAACGTATTGCTTCTTTATAACATTGATCGAATGTTTTTGAATTGGATACAATGATCAAGTTGTGTGAGTTGTTATTCTTTACACCCATCATGAAACATCTTTTCAATTGAGCATTGTTTAGTTTCTTCCATGGCACACATCGTGAGTCCAAGATTTTTATCTGAAGGATAAAATCTCTAATGGTTTCGTTTTATTTTCGCTCAATCAAATAGAGTTCTCGTGTTGCACTCCATCGATCACCTTATCTTGAAAAGTCATGGTGGATAAAGGCTGTTTTCAAGGTCCTGAAATTTGTTTTAATCATTGGTATCAATGTGATGAACCATCGACTAGCCCTTCCCACTAAGCAAAGGTTCAATGCATGTAACTTGGTGGGGCAATTTGGATTTCCAAAGGCTTGACATCTCTATTCAAACATTTGTATGAATTGAATAAGATTTGCCATTCCATCGTACTTGCCCATGATTTTGGAAATCTATACGACCGTGTTGTTGGATGAGTCATTGAGTTCATGTGTGGGTGCTAATGTGGTTAGGACCTCATTTAGTACTTGGGTAATCCCCCTTCCTAGATTAGTCAATATGTCCAAGGTTTGGGCATTTAGGGATTGCAAGAGGTTAGTACCTACCATTTCTAAAGGTTTAGGACTTGTGGTAGGTCTAGGAAAGGAGGGATTGATATAACAGGGGGTGCGAAACCCGATGAGGCACTTGTTGTTGGCTTGGCAAATGGTATTGGGAGTTGCATTTGGGGCATGGATCTCAATGACTTGAAGATTTTAGCCATTGGGTTCAGTTTGGGTGTGGGCACACTTAATCCCTCTATCATTGTGGTCAAGTTGTGGAAGTGACTGTGTGACTCCAAGAACTCAACCAAAACTTAGGACGAACTACGTTGTCCTAATGGATCACAATTTTTTACATTGTCATGGAAAACTAGATACACTAGAGAGCTCTCCGACAACTCAAGTCTATAGGCTATGCTACCATCTATAGCTCTATGGCTATAGGAGATCTAGACTGGAATCCATATATCAAACAAATGGAGTAAATATAGTCATCACTGAATGTTCCAAATTACTCTAAGAAAATTCTAAATATGGCAAGAACTCCTTCCAATTGGGTTGCCTATTTGCTAACATATGCACGAAGCATATTCTCTAGCACTTGGTTGACTTGCTCTACTTGACCATTAAGCTACGGCGGCAGATGGTTGGCCATACTCATACTCAGATTAGTTTTCAACTTTTTGGAGATTTCTATTCAAAAGGACTATCAAACTTCCTATCTCTATTAGACACTATATCTATGGGCAGGCCATATAGTTTTTAGAGATGTTCGATAAAGAGCCTAGCAAGCTTGGATGTTTTCACATCCTTTTAAGTTGGAATAAATTTGGCCATGTAAGTCAACCTATTCATTCATCCCTTCAAGAAGAGTTTTTGTTTGCAAAAATGTCAAGAAACTATAAACAAGTGTTAATGTGAAGATTGTATGGTCATCTATGCCTGTAACTTCCCTAAGAACTACGATAAGAGAAACAAGAAGCACAACTTGTATATTCCTTAAGTACTACAAGAAAGGAAACATATAGTGTTAGTGTTTCATTTGGAAGCACTAAACCATCAGCGCCACTTACAATGAAACACAAACCACTACTAAGGCATCAAATAACATCATGCCTATTGTGCCTTAGAAGTTTTCAAATTCTCAAAACATAACCTTGCTAACATGGCAGAAAACACATGCTTCTACACATGTAGCCATGGAGTAAACATGTACACGTGAGCATGGAGTAAGAGACATGGATCAAGAACAAGATAAAGACACAAGAAAAACATCATAGTGTATTCCTTCCGATTTGCATACAAGAGGGGCTTTATATAGCCATCCAACCACGTGACTCTTAGGATACCCCTGTGACTATTGGGCTCCCATAACCTCCACAAGATCCTAACTCCCCACACTAGCCCTCTTGTAACGACTTCTTGATATGACATATTTTAATGAACAAATCCCACAACTCATTAGGCTAAGCTAATGCTAGTAATGCTAGGGAGTGTTCACACCTATCAACGCCTCGGGGGTGTACTATCTCGTATCAATGCCAAGTACATCATGAAAATGTGTGAATAAGTGGTTGCTATAAGGTATAATAGAAGACATCTCAAGTCATCTCTCTCTCTCTCTCTCTCATATGACCTCAGCCACACAGAGAAAAATAGAGTGATCCAGTAGGATATCATCAAGCTTGATACTCAAAAGACTTGAAGGTCACCCACACAACCATTGGGGATGAAGATGAGCTTCTACCGTGACCACATGATGGCTTCATCACATGGCCAAGATACATGCATACACACCTATCTTTTGGAGTGATGTGTGTGATTGACTAGTTCCATACATCCTCCCATCAGTAGATAGAGACAACTAGATATGGACCGGTGAGGATTGCAAAAGTAGATTGGATATGTGAGCTGTGTCATATAGAGGGATGAGACAGAGGAGCATTACATATGTAGGTGCCTGGTATACTACAAGATCAGATGGATATTCCATTATCTCTTCCGTGATGGATTTGGTCTAGTTTCTAGGGTCATGGAATACCATGATCAGAGATGTCCAAGACTCTTCCTCTTGGAACTCTACAAATACAGAGAGCCCATACTATACCACATGCCAGAGACAAAGGTAAAGGGAACTTATAGACTTCTTATAGGTAGATACTTTTAGAGAAGTCCCCCCTCCACGTAGATCCCATGCATAGACCTCTATAGTAGTCCCACCCTATTAGTCAAACCCCAAGCGGTAGCAGTTCAAGCCCGATCAAGAGGAGTGCAATTAGACAGAGCTCAATCTCGAGAGGAGTGCAATAGAATAGAGCCGCTAAGCTTTATAGAGCACGATGCCCCTACCCACAACCCTAGTACTTCCAGCAGAGATCGATGCCATCATCTCACACCATAGAAGGACCTTCTCTTACCAGCTCAGCCCCCCCACCGCCTTGAGCACCATGCAATAGCTCCCACGATGAGGGATATATTAGGATGAGGGTAGAGAGCTATATGCTCTCAGTTCTAGTACTAGCTTTAGCTTTTCATTTTTAGTTCCTAGCATTTCCATTTTTTATGTAACTTGGACATTGTATCACATGGACTTGATGTAATTATTTTGGTCTCATAGGTCACTTTGGCTTTTTGAAGATGTTAATCTCTCTCTCTCTCTCTCCTCCCCCTACCATCTCTCTTTCTCTCTTCTCTCTCTCTCTCTCTCTCTCTCTCTCTCTCTCTCTCTCTCTCTCTCTCTCTCTCTCTCTCTTGTTTCTATATCTCTCTTTTCTCACTCTCCCTTCTCTATATCTGTTGTCTTCTCTCTCTTTCTATTTCTCTCCCTCTCTCTCCCCCTCTCTCTCTCTCTCTCTCTCGTCTCATTCTCCCTTCTCTCTTTTTTGTCTCTCTGCCTCTCTCTTCTCTCTTGTCTCCCTTCTCTCTCTCCTAGCATCTCTCTCTCTCTCTCTCTCTCTCTCTCTCTCTCTCTCTCTCTCTCTCTCTCTCTCTCTCTCTCTCTCTCTCTCTCTCTCATCTCATTCTCCCTTCTCTCTTTTTTGTCTCTCTGCCTCTCTCTTCTCTCTTGTCTCCCTTCTCTCTCTCCTAGCATCTCTCTCTCTCTCTCTCTCTCTCTCTCTCTCTCTCTCTCTCTCTCTCTCTCTCTCTCTCTCTCTCGTCTCATTCTCCCTTCTCTCTTTTTTGTCTCTCTGCCTCTCTCTTCTCTCTCTTTTGTCTCCCTTCTCTCTCTCTCTCTCTCTCTCTCTCTCTCTCTCTCTCTCTCTCTCTCTCTCTCTCTCTCTCTCTCTCTCTCTCTCTCTGATCAACATATTATATTCATTTTATACAAACAAGTTATATATGATGTTTGTTCTTGTTACAATTTTTCTTTTTTATCCTAATCTCAAGAGACCATATTATTTTGGCAAAGCAAATTAATTTAAATGATTTTCACATGAAAGAGGACAAAGAGAGAGTGAGTGTTCAAGGGTGATATACCATCATTACAAAAACCACATGAATTGACAAATGATTATTGGTGTCCATAGAAGAAAGGAGCAAGGTCACCACATCCATAATTATGAATGATCTTTTTACACTTGCGTTCTTTTCTACTGTACTATGTAGAAAGATAAAGGGATAGTCTTCTATGATACCATTGAACTCGAGAGAGATCAAGACAAAAGAAAAGGAAGTTCACTTACACAATCAAAAACATGAAACTTTTGAATGCTCCTAAATTTTAATTAAATAAAAACTATCTTACAAACTCGACTTGTTTATTTGAATCTACACAGACTACATGTAATCCTTTTGAAAGAGCCTTCTGTGCAAAATCTCCACCTCTAACATATAGGTCAAGCACTAAATCCATTTCTTTTACGAAGGTGTTTAGAATCAATGTCCATGGCTTTCTACCTCGTTGCTTCCCTCCTAAAAATATCACCATCGTGTTAGTGTGAATGTAGTGCCATCAAATGATACATTCCTACAAGGGGTATTTTTAAATTCCTTCAAGTCATACCTTGCAAAACCCTTATAACTATTGATTTCTTCCAACGGTAGGACAACTATAAGCATACATATAATCTAGCTTTTGATGCTCAAATTTGTGCTCTCGTAGGAGGCTTGTAAAATGGACACACATGAGACACACATGAGACTGTAGTATACATATAATCTAGCTTTTGATGCTCAAATTTGTGCTCTCGTAGGAGGCTTGTTGTAAAATGGACACACATGGACACACATGAGACACACATATAATCTAGCTTTTGATGCTCAAATTTGTGCTCTCGTAGGAGGCTTGTAAAATGGACACACATGAGACTGTATTTCTACTCAAGTGACATGGTTATAGTGATTACAAATACAATCAAGCATACATTATTAAAGCGTACTAACAACATGAAATATTATGGTTCACGAGCGATAGATCCATGAATGCTCCCCACTTTAGTATTGTAACGTACACTTAGGAAGCATCCTACTTTGTATCCTTTTGCATCTGCCTTGGAGCACATGTTTGCCACTTGATACATTGACCTAAATGACAACAAGAAGAATGCCATTTTCATCAAGTACAGTGGATGCAGGATCAAATAAATATTACTCGTCACCCTTTGTAAAGTAGTTTTTAAACACTTGCATGGTGAAATACTCTTTGTTATGCATCACCCTAACCCCCCTTGAAACACATCCAATAAGAGATTACCTAGTTGAACCGCAACTATCATGAAGATATTTCCAATGGCCGAGCTCATAACCCTTGAGGTCTCCAAGCTCTACAACTCATTGAGAAGAAATTCCACCGTGCCTCCCGTGAGTGTTGTCACACTCCCATGTTGCACTACGGGTACTCGTCCCTCCTCTCACCTCACTTCACTCACACACACTCATTAGCATGCATTAGGGAGAGATATTAGCAAGAGGAGTAGTAAGAGGAGTAGCAAGAGCAAGACTCAATTGCACAATGGGAGAGTATGTTGTATTATGAGAGATATTCACTTATATACATGGCCATAAGTGTTCACACTCACTTAAACTGTGGTTGATCGGGCACTTTTGGCTCATAAGAGGCCTAATGTTATTACAATGACTACTCTCATAATATATCCATGAAGTACATCACTTAGAACTTCATCCTAGCTTGCTATCACATGCTCTTGAAGTAGGAATCACCATAAATACTATGTCGCACCATTACGGGCGCCTATCCAATTGTAGCTTTGGACACCATTGCTTCATATCTTGAATGTATAACCCTTTGGTGTATCTACCTTGACTTCTTGATGTAAGATAATGGTGGTAGCTCTTGTTAACCCTAGGAATGGGTTAACACTCTTTTGATGCAAAAAAAACTCACCACCAATCTCATTTCATGAACGGGTTACATCTGTATTAATACCAAACACAAGCCCACTAGTGGGTAGCTTCACGATCATCATGTGGCAACCTATGTTTGAATCGATTACTCAAATTTTGAATATTCCTATGATAGTAGTAATACCTTGAATGGCTTCATAGAGGTTAATCTATTCTTCGTGTATTTTTATATTTCTAGTGGTCTATCCCATTTTCATAAGGTTACCGACCAATGCCTTTATTTTTCCTTGTTTCCATACTCAAAGTAACGAAAAGCTACTTTGTAATTGGTTTACTGAAAACTCAATTGTAATTAAAATAGATATTATTATGTATTCAAAAGAAAGCTTACTATTTTTTTCTCAAAATAAATTAAGGGATGGATGTCTCTATACCATCCTAGCAATAGTTTCACTAACAATGTATAGTGTATAATGGCCTTCCTCGATGAACACTTAATTTTTAGTGGATTTCCTATACATTAAATGAATCCATTATACATTCTCTATTGTGCCTGGTTGTTTCAACATGCTTACACCTACCTCTATGTCGATGGGTATATTTTATAGATAAGAGGCTATGGAATGACATTTGGAATGTATAGTATGTATTAGACATCATACACAAAATTTAGAGGAAAAATATCAATTATCAAGATATTACTTATTGAGATTAATTACCTTCTGCAACATCAAGAATTGTTGATTTCCCAACTTTGCTTGTTTGTTTCTCTCCTATCAACATTTGTCCTATCGACATCTATCCTATAAAAACAATTAAGTAAATGTACTTACAGATTAAAGATTAGAGACTGACCTATTGAGGTTCACATGTGAATACCTAGGATTTGAACTTGATTAGTGTCAAAGGCTTTGATGATAAATATAGATTCACTCGAAAATGGAGCCATAGGACCTACTACATTACTTATCTATATACACAATGTTCTTATTAACTATCATTCTTACTTAGAATCATGTTATTGCGACTATGTATGAGCAATAAATGTGAATTTTTTTCTTTTGCCTAAGTAGGGATCTGTGATCCATGTGTTACATGATGCTGAGAGGGAGATGGTGGGTTGTTATCACTACCATCTTCATCTATTTCATACTCATTGGCAACAACTTCTTCCTCATCTTCTTGATCCTTAGCATCTTCCTCATCTTCATCTTGATCCTTGGTATCTTCTTCCTCTCTTCCTCCTCACTCAAAGGTAACTTATCTTTACCTTTGTCTCCAAGAGTCGAGAACTAACTCCTTAGCATTTTTCCTTTACATAAAATAGCAATGTCTAATTTAATATACACAATTGATGCTTATTTTTATATAAGAATATAAACCCCATATAGCAATTCCGTCTTGTTTTACTAATACAACAAATCATTAAAATATAACTTACCACTCTTGCTTGTTTTTTTTTGGATGGCAATGCGTGTAGATATCTTTTCTTCTCATCTTTTGGATACTTGTCCTTGGGGTAGTCGAGTAACAGTGGATAAGTGATATATGTAGTTATATCCTAGAGGTCTCGCTTTTAAGCCATTGTGTACATGGTGTTTTCATGATCAAGATCCTGCCATTCCTTTTATAATAGGTGTGGCACGTGTTGTATGCTTTTTTGTGTTATGCATTTATATATCCATTTATGAATATCCACATGTTATTATATGAGAAAAAACCTATGCATTCATTTTTAATGTGATGGTCATATAAATTCACACAAGCACTTGTACACAATTCGCTTGGCCCAGTTTAACCCAAGAATGTTGTTCAATTGATTGGACACTTTTTATCTTCTCGACACACTCCTTGAACAAGCTACCATAATGCAAGCACTTTAGCTCCATAGTGTCCATGATGTATGAGTGGGGGTCCTTGTACCCCCGTCCCAAAAATAGATGGTATAGCTCCTGCTTAAGTGTGCCTAGATAGGCATGCTTCTTCCTCCATGTGAGGTGCCGAAGATCACTCGTGCCTACTAGTGAGGGGTGGACCTCAGAGCAATATCCCTCCTGTAGGTGGGCAAGGGTCTTTCGGCATTCCTCTTCATACAAATTGTTCTGTGGAACATTCCCATCTAGTGGTCAAGGAGTAGCTCTAGTGTGTGGAAAGGTGGCTACGAACTGTGAGGTCCCCCGCCCGCTCCAAGGCTCCTGCCGGGCGGCGGAAGCGGCGTCGATCTCCCGCACAGGGCGGGGTCCACACACTCGGGGCATCACCCGTGGATGTCCGAGACGAGAGGCTAGCCCGGGCCCAGAAGACTCCCCTCGCTCCGAAGGCACGGGCGATTCCACCAATTGGGAAAAATCTCGTAACGGGGAAATTACTCTTAACGAGTCAAGTCTTAACTAGATAAACTGATTTGACCAAACTTGAAGTCACATGGTCAGATCAAGAAGAGACTTGCACTTGGTCCATGGAATCATCGCTTTTTTCCTCATTTACGAGGCACAGCCGATGATCCCCTCCCCCCCACAGAACAAGGTCTTCTAAGGATTTAAAACTAAATAACATAACTAATCGTATCTAGTTGTTTCTTAGGAATCCTTTGATCCAGCCTATCCGGCCGCCCATGGGTTAGCCAACCACCTGACCACTGAATTGGTGGGATTCCTTTATAAAGATTTGGTTGGGTTTTTGCCCGAGTACCGAGGAAAAGAGTTCCCAGGCCCCCTAACCGACGATTCATGCAAAAATCAAGGTAGGCATACCACGTACACACCCAATATGAACTTGCCATTTATAAACAGATTCGACTAGCTTTAAAAACAATCCTTCAATAGATATCATAATATTCCTGATCATCATTTTCCAAAATTCCAAGTCCATTGTATTACAAAAATGTATCCTCTGAACTCTCCGCCGTTGAAGACCAGCTGGCCAACCAATGAGATCCAGTATCAAAATTTGGTTCCCAAAAATCTTTCCTTTTTATCCATCTGAAATCTTCCTCAACGTACGCATGAGTGTCCTAGCAACCGCAAGCTCGTGCATCGCCTGGTCAGAACCCTCTAGGATCCTTAGGTGTCCTAGCACTTCACTAAGGGACCGCTTCGTCGGTCCTCGCCCATCGTACCGGAAGCGCACCATTTTAACCGTACCGAGGCTGGTCGACAGGCTTTGCCGTGAGCAACGTCCCTTGACGACTCCCCGCCAACTATTCCAATGAACCTCCTCTTAGAAAAACATAAGCCAAATGCTTCCTCTAGCATTCTGGCATAAAATAGTCCTTTGAATGAAAAAACAGAGGTTCTAATGCAAGTAAAATTCCAGTTTGAGATTGGTTCCGAGCGACAATCCTTTTTCATAATTTCGAGTTTCATAATGAGGATCCTTGATCTCTCATGAGGGTAATCTACCCATCATTTTGTCCATTTATCCAACTAGATTCTTGGTGAGTTTGGTCAAGGAAAAACTAGATTAGTTTCGGTAGTCTATTCTTTGGATTTAATAACTGGAATTAGTCACGAAGTTTTTGTCTGATTCAGATCGAGAGAAGGACAATTAGGTTTATTGTTCGTCCCTCACGTAGTCTAACCAAATTCATTCGGTTTAGTTCTACAAGGATTCCCTTCAACTAAACATCTAGATTTTGGGTAAATATACATTTAGTGATTTTACCAATTAAAATATCCAAAGATATTCTTTATGCCACATAATTTCTCAACCTTAATTCATTAGGTAGAATTATGGTGGAAATTCATCTTTTGACACTAAAATTTAATTCAAATCCATCTTTTCTTAAATATCATAAAAATTCTTCTTTTAACTAAAATATCAATACCTATTTTTTTAATAAACTTGAAATCCTTCCTTTTCTCATTTCAATGAGTGCAATCCAATTATCGTGGGAATTCCTCTTTCATCATTATCGTGGGAATTCCTCTTTTACCATAAATTAAATCTACTTAAAATTCTTCTTAAAAATTACATAAAATATCCATTAATTCCATTAAGCTAAAAATTCCACTTTTCTCATTTAAACATTTGAATTCCAATATGGTGGGAATTCCTCTTTCATCATTTAATCTTATCTATACAAAAAGATAATTTTAACTAAATTTTCTCTTAAAAATTTAAATAAAAATCTTCATTAATTCCTTTACACTAGGAATTACACTTTCCTCATTTAAATATTTGGATTCCAATATAGTGGGAATTTCTCTTTCATCATTTAAAATTTATCTATGCAAAAAGATAAATTTAACTAAAATCCTTCTTTAATTTTTAAATAAAATATGCATTATTTTAGCATCACAATTTTTCTCTTACTTCATTGGAGTACATGGATTTCCATTGTCATGGGAATTACTCTTTTAAAATAAAAATGGATTACTAGAAATTTCTCTTTTTTCTATTTAACTATTTATGTATAAACATAAAAATTAATTTTTTCATGATTATAATGAGAATCATTCAATTAATCTAGGATGATTAATCCTAGAATATGGTAGGAAGTCCTCTTTTCATAATATAAATGAAAATGATTTGTGTTTATTTTTCACCATAGCTTCGCTGCTATTACTGATAATTCTCAATAAATTTGAAAGAATAAAGTTTAGTATTATTCATGTGATTAGAATAACCACTAATTGGATCATTATCCAATTATGGATTGATTCTTAATTTTACCATAAGTTAAATAGCATAAAAGTATTAAAAAGCCATTATTTTGGCCTCCAATTAGACAAGCATAGAAATTACTTTTAGATTAGAGAAATGCTTCATGAGAAGCTTCATTCGAATTGAGAATAGGTCATAGGAATGACCATTCTTTGGGGGAGAGAGAGAAATGTTTAAAAAACCATTATAAATTAATCATAAATAAAAATTTATGTACATTACAATATTCTTCATTACAATACATTAAAGAACTTCAATAGTATTCAAAAGCCATTCAAATTAATGCTTCTCAAGCTTGAGAGGGGTTGAGAAGAGAAACATTTGGAGATTTAAGAAAAAGAAGACAATAATCCACACTTTACCTCCTAAATTACTTGATTCTTTGATCACAGCGCAAAGGCCCCCAACCAATCAATTGGTTTGGTATGTTGTTGGAGTCTCCAAGGAAGATTGAAGAGAGAGAGAAGCTCCAATCTCTTCAATTTGTAGAGGGTTTTTAGAGGATAATAGAAAATAAGCTTAACTTAGAGTAACATCAGCATAGTTTAGTTCATAGATGAGAATACAAAGGAATGAGGGTCTATTTATAGGTGAGGGAGGCCACTAACTGAGTCCAATTGAGTTTTAGAATTTTCTAGTTTCAGTTTGGCTAAATTTGGACAAGATTTGGACCAGTTTGGCTCCCTTTTTTATTTGGTTTGATTTAGGAGAGTGGAGAGATAAAAATATCATATTATTTTTTAGTTTAAAACTCATCCACACAGGTGAAGTAGGTGCCTCCTTGAAGGGCCCCCTTTTCCTTACCCATGTGTCAAAAATGAATGATTACTCCAAAATATCACATTTTTTTATTAATACGTCATAATTTTTAACTAATAAACCTAGTACTTAGTCAACTCTTCATCTTATGTGGGCATTTACTCATTTTTTAGTATTTTCTTTTATTCTTTGGATTTATCTTGTCCCAACACTCAGATTAATCTTATTGGTCCATATTAATCAAAAAAATTGAAAATCTTGACCCTTAGGTTAAGGTCTTCTAAATCAATTTTTATTAATTCCAATTGCACCTTGGAAAATCTATTTCTATTTTCTGTTTCAGGGAAACATTTTTTTTATATCTGTAGAATTTATTTATCCAAAAATATCACAATATTGATTTACCACTCTCTAGAATTTTTTCTCACTAGGCAAAACAAGGAAAAATAATATTTTCTTGTATTCAGAAACATAGAATGATTACAAGGGATTGAAGTAGAGGCTTAATCAATATTCAGCCCGAGGAGGAATCTTACATCCTCTCCCACTTGAAAAATGCGAGATGTCCTCATCTCACAAAGTGGGGGTAATCCTTCGCCAACTCTTCTTCTGTCTCCCAAGTGGTGTCTTCTAGAGGGAAGAACTTCCACTTTACTAAGAATTCCAATTCTAGGAGGGAGTTCGGAAACTGCTTTGCGTGAAGGCTGAGGTGAAACTCTCTCTCTTTGGTTATTCCAATTCTAGGAGGGAGTTCGAAAACTACTTTGCATGGAGGCTGCAGGCTAAGCTGGCACTCTTCTTGGGTTACCCTGATTCTGGTGCGGGGGACCGTGATTGGACTGATATGAAGGAGTCTGTCCCGGAACTCTGGGACCCTAGCTTCCTTGGCCCACAGAAGGAGATGGGCAATCCTTGAGCTGGTGCCCAAGTTCCTGACATCCGCGAAGCATCTGTTCTCGCTTCGAAGCTCTTCCCTTTGTATTCTGGAGAGAGCCAGAGTTCTTGAGAATGTACTTCGGGGAAAAGGTCTTCCTTCATTTCTAAAGCTTCCCGTCTCCACATTCTGGTTAGGACCTTGGTGTCTCTTTGGAGGCGGAAAGTTGGAAGAACTTCTCAGAGTCTGAAATCTCTTGAAGGATGAGGGGGCTGGCTTTGGTGGGACTTTTACGATGAAGGCTTTGGCAAAGTCCTTCGCCATTCTGACAGCTTCATCCATGGACACTAGCTTGGCATTTTTGACCAGTGTGTCCAAGGGTTCGTTCATTCCCCGAATGAATCTGGCCATGAGTTGCTCTTCATCTAGAGGTGGTGAATATTTAAGTAGAAGAGTGAAGGCCTGGCGATATTCCTCGATGGTTTTGCTCCCCTGCTTCAGCTCTAAGAATTTGTTCATTTTGGTTTTAAAAAATCCAGGGGAACAAAATCTCTTCCTTAAATAGGTTTTAAGGTCGTTCCAGGACTGAGTATTTCTATCCAGACAGTTCGTGTCACAATGGTTCCTCCATGCCACCCTGGCTGTTTCCACTATCTTCAGCCTGGCAAGAGCCATTTTGCTTCGCTCATTGTAGCCGGTGACGTCAAAATATTCTTCCATGGCTTCCACCCATTTCTCCACAACCTTGCCCAGGTTCTCCCCTTCTCCTTTGAAGGGTCCTGGCCGAGTTCTATGAAGAGCTTTGCGAACATCAAGGTCAAGCTCATCATCTTCAGAGAGAGGGTCTGGCTGGGGTGACGGACACGGTTTTCTCGTCTCATGATTCTGCCAAAAATGATATATTATTAAATTTTTATTTTTGATATCGTCCATGAGATCCTAAGACTTAAGAGGTTCGGAAAACAATTTCTTAAACAAGACAAATGATCTTATTGGAGATCTATGACATATGTCTGATAACAGATTTTTCTTTTTATCAGTTCATCCATAAACAATCACTTATACAACAGCAGGGAATTTTTCTCCAGAAAACATTTCTTTATTTATATAAAAGTTTCAATATGTACATAGAGCAGCTTGGTTCCAGAAATTAATATCTCCTTGGGAGACGCATAAGACGGTGGTACTGGGCCATAGCCATGCCCTGATACAAACGTTCACTTACTGCCAAGCAAGGGAGCTATTATCTTCTCCTTAGGAATAAAGCGACTAAGGAGTCTATAGATTTGGCATGAGAGTCTGAAATTCCGAGGCATTGAATGATATAGAATGACACCATGTACTACTTTCAACTTTATCAGAATCATGGCCAATGAGAGGTTTTGCCTCCGCGTTGCACGCCGGTCGCAAGAGGCATGGACATACTGCCCTGCAAACCACTTATGTTGACGTCTCTCCGCTGGGTCAGGAAAATATAATTCCTCAAAATGGCGTGCGAGTTTGACTCGGCTTGTTTGAGTTACAGTGGAAGAGATGAGATGCTCAAAGGCAAACGCAGTCATGTCTTGCAAGACTGGGTGAGGTCGGGAATACCAAATAAGTACGGAACTTCCATCTATAAAAACAATTTCTTTGATTAAAAATTCTTCATTAAAGAAGCTTACGGAATGAAAATAGATTATGAAAAATGTCTTTTTTGAGTTTTTATTACCAATTTCTTATCAGAATTCGCGGTGTCGGCCTCCCGCACGCGAGGCCGACCCCGCCTCCCGCACGCGAGGCGGGGTCCACACACTCGGGGCCTCGCCCCCGGATGTCCGAGATGAGAGGCTAGCCCAGGCGGTCCCTCTGAGACTCCCCTCGCCCGGGCCGCCCGAAAGACTCCCCTCGCCCGAAAGGCATGGGCGATTCCACCAATTGGGAAAAATCTTCTAACAGGGAAATACTCTAACGAGTCAAGTCTTAACTAGATAAATTGATTTAACCAAACATGGTCACATGGTCAGATCAAGAAGAGACTTGCACTTGGTCCATGGAATCATCGCTTTTTTCCTCATTTACGAGGCACAGCCACAATGATCCCCTCCCACGGAACAAGGTCTTCTCAGGATTTAAAACTAAATAATGTAACTAATCGTATCTAGTTGTTTCTCAGGAATCCTCTGATCTAGCCTAACCCCATCCGGCCCATAGGACCATCCGACCACTGAATTGGTGGGATTCCTTTATAAAGATTTGGTTGGGTTTTTGCCCGGGTACCGACGAGGAAAAGAGTTCCCAGGCCCCCTAGCCGGCGATTCATGCAAAAATCAAGGTAGGCATACCACGTACACACCCAATATGAACTTGCCATTTATAACAGATTCGACTGGCTTTCAAAACAATCCTTCAATAGAAATCATAATATTCCTGATCATCATTTTCTAAAATTCTGAGTCCATTGTATTACAAAAATGTATCCTCTAAACTCTCCGTTGTTGAAGACCAACTGGCCAACCAACGAGATCCAGTATCAAAATTTTCCCAAAAATCTTTCCTTTTTATCCATCCGAAATCTTCCTCAATGTACGCATGGGTGTCCTAGCAACTGCGAGCCCGTGCATCGCCTGGTCAAAACCCTCTAAGATCCTCCTTAGGTGTCCTAGCACTTCACTTAGGGACCGCTTCGTCGGTCCTCGCCCATCATATCGGAAGTGCACCATTTTAACCGTACTACCGAGCCTGGTCAAGACCTCGGCAGGCTACCTCGGCAGGCTTTGCCGCGAGCAACGTCCTCAATCCCTACTTTTTTTTAATAAACTTGAAATCTTTCTTTTTCTCATTTCAATGAGTGCAATCCAATTATCGTGGGAATTCCTCTTTTACCATAAATTAAATCTACTTAAAATTCTTCTTAAAAATTACATAAAATATCCATTAATTCCATTAAGCTAAAAATTCCACTTTTCTCATTTAAACATCTGAATTCCAATATGGTGGGAATTCCTCTTTCATCATTTAATCTTATCTATACAAAAAGATCAATTTAACTAAATTTTCTCTTAAAATTTAAATAAAAATCTTCATTAATTCCTTTACACTAGGAATTACACTTTCCTCATTTAAATATTTGGCATAAAAGTATTAAAAAGCCATTATTTTGGCCTCCAATTAGACAAGCATAGAAATTACTTTTAGATTAGAGAAATGCTTCATGAGAAGCTTCATTTGAATTGAGAATAGGTGGAATGACCATTCTTTGGGGGAGAGAAATGTTTAAAAAACCATTATAAATTAAGCATAAATAGAAATTTATGAATTAATTCATTACAATACATTAAAGAACTTCAATAGTATTCAAAAGCCATTCAAATTAATGCTTCTCAAGCTTGAGAGGGGTTGAGAAGAGAAACATTTGGAGATTTAAAAAAAAGAAGACAATAATCCACACTTTACCTCCTAAATTACTTGTTGATTCTTTGATCACAGTAGAGGCCCCCAACCAATCAATTGGTTTGGTATGTTGTTGGGGTCTCCAAGGAAGATTGAAGAGAGAGAGAAGCTCCAATCTCTTCAATTTGTAGAGGGTTTTTAGAGGATAATAGAAAATAAACTTAACTTAGAGTAATACCAGCATAGTTTAGTTCACATATGAGAATACAAAGGAATGAGGGTCTATTTATAGGTGAGGGAGGCCACTAACTAAGTCCAACTGAGTTCTAGAATTTTCCAGTTTCAGTTTGGCTGAATTTGGACAAGATTTGGACTAGTTTGGCTCCCTTTTTTATTTGGTTTGATTTAGAAGAGAGGAGAGATAAAAATATCATATTATTTTTTAGTTTAAAACTCATCCACACATGTGAAATAGGCGCCTCCTTGAAGGGCCCCCTTTTCCTTACCCATGTGTCAAAAATGAATGATTACTCCAAAATATCTCATTTTTTATTAATACTTCATAATTTTTAACTAATAAACCTAGTACTTAGTCAACTCTTCATCTTATGTGGGCATTTACTCATTTTTGGGTATTTTCTTTTATTCTTTGGATTTGTCTTGTCCCAACACTCGGATTAATCTTATTAGTCCATATAGGAACCTTAATTGGACCATAATAAAAAATTTTTTAAAAATCTTAACCCTTAGGCTAAGGTCTTCTAAATCAATTTTTATTAATTCCAATTGCACCTCGAAAAATCTATTTTGATTTTTTGTTTTAGGAAAACATTTTTTTGATATCTGTAGAATTTATTTATCCAAAAATATCCCAATATTGATTTACCACTCTCTAGAATTTTTTATCTCACTAGGCAAAACAAGAAAAAAAAAATATTTTCTTGTATTCAGAAAAATAGAATGATTACAAGGGATTGAAGTAGAGGCTTAATCAATATTCAGGCCCCAAGAGGAATCTTACACGAACGGATGTGTAAAGGGAGGCTACAAGCTATGTGATAAGCTCATCAAGTGGGATGTGTGGGTCAAGGTCAGAGATGATGCAAAAGATGTGATCATAGTAGACCAAGGAGGTCTCCCTAGTGACGTGGTATCTCGAGTGGTGATGGCATGGCAAAGTTGGTGAATAAGTGGTGTACTAGCATGTGAGGGAGATGGCTCGGTAGGCATGATCATATACTGCCACACCAATGGGATGGGGTGAGATGGTGAAGTCTGAAATGAGCGGTATCAAGTAAGGAGGGGGATCCCATCAAGTAGTCCACTGTATTGGCTGAAGGGGTAGCAACAAGTGAAGGAGCTAGAACCAAACCACTGGGCTAGTCCATTGTAAATGACTAGTCCATGAGCCCCACCAAGGGTGAGAAAGTACTCCCCATAGTTTGCGTAGGTCTCCATGTCATGTGATGTCCACTTCAGATCCGTACCAACAATGTCTATCTCCTAATACATGGGATCATCTATCTCGAAGAGGGGTGCCTATGCACTAGCAGTACAGGCATTGAAGTCTCCATCAAGGAGGATATCCCCTAGTTTTGTGAATCTCATAATATTATCATATAGTGGCAGGTATGGGGACTCCCCAATGGTGGCATATCTAGATGAAGATGGTGTAAAGTAACATACCGCAAGGTAGATATCACGGGCTCTCTATGTACTAATCCTCACCCATATGCATTGTGCATCCTCATCCCATCTTATCATCCCATCTGATCACATGTATCACATGCCATAACTCCTCCTTGTAGAGTATCACATGCCATAACTCCTCCTTGTAGAGTATCACATGTATCACATGCCATAACTCCTCATCCTCATCCCATCTGATCACATGTATCACATGCCGTAACTCCTCCTTGTAGAGTATAGCCACTCCTCTCAATCCTCTACTGCCTCCTATTGTACTGAATTGTGGACAGTGGATGGACTCCCATCTATATCCTTAGGTAACTGGCTCCTCTCAAGCCTCTAGTGCCTCCTACTGTATGGGACTATGGATGGTGGATGGACTCCCATATCTATATCCCCTCACCTTAGGTAGCTGTTTCCTCTAGCATTAGTTTGTCTCTATGTAAAGGATCATGTCACACCCTCTAAATGTGTCCTCAAACAAACCTGCAGCTGTCCCATAGAGCTTCATTGCAATTCCAAACCGCAATCTCTAGTGTGGTCCCATAGATTGCACACCATCATGTAGAGCACCACTCCATGATAGCAACATGCCCATCTCTGTAAATTAACCACTTTTTAGCTTTCCGGGCCTCCATTACTTGTACCATTCCCACCCATTTTGTGCTCCACTTGCATGGGTCTGAGGTCATCTCATAGGTAGATCTTGGTTCCTTTCAGTGTGACCCTTTTTTGCAAGAAGGCTATGCGTGTTTCTCCATCTTTAAATTTTAGGAGGAGAGGCCTCTCCTTTGTAGGGTCCTTCCCCCATGTGCCAGGCTTCCATAAAGGGGGGGGCACCTAGTATTCCCATTTGTTTGCATAAGGCTTCACCATCCTCCATCGGTGACCCTTCTATCTTTAGCCCAATGATCCTCACATTGAGGACCTTCTGCTTGCGATGCTTGTCCTCCTCAAGCATGGATATCATGATAGTGTTAGAGTTGGGGGTCAAAGCTGATTTTTTCTTCTTAACAACCTGTATCCCCATTCCTTCCCCACCTCCTATTTGATGACATATGCCCATCCCTTCTCGAGTTCCTTCCTTGTGTTCACGAGGCCTTCATGGAGTTGAGTTCTAAGGTCTTCAAACTCTAAAAGTAGAGATGGGCTGATTTTCCCCTCTTCCTTTTTAAGATCTTGAATTGCTTTCGTGAATTTATGGGTCTCTTCTTTATGCTCTTGGGAGGCTTGTTTGAGAGTGGAGCTCAGTTGTCTCATTCTCTCAAGATGTCCCAGGGACCAAATGGAAGTTGCATCTTAGAGTATGGCTCAATGTGTGTAATCATTGAGTTCCCCATAGTTCTATTCTATCTTGTGCTAGGATAGGAAGTAACATCTTTGGTACACCTGTCACCACAGCAATCGAAGACAATCAGTTGCTTTTTATATCTTTTTTTACTAGCCTATATCTTTGTTTACTAGCTTAGCATGCTCGAGAATCCTACGTTCATTTGGACATGATGCTATTATGTATATGAGTTATTTTCTATTCACTAAGGAATCTAGTTTTTCATGTTTTTTATGATTTCTCATACATTGAAAGGCCATAGCACCTTAAATGCATTTTGGACCATGGTTATTTTTTCCAGTTCATGAATCATACCGTGGCTACTTTTCAAGGTCTAGGACTTTATGGATACCCGTGATGATGAGGTGTTGTCTTTGACCTATGAGAAGGTTGATGGTTTTAATGGCTTGCACTCTTTATTTATCATTGAGGTGTTTGATACATCTTTAAGTCCATAGAAGCATATATGGTGGTAGAAACTTTACAAACTTGAAAATTTTCTTGAGGATAATGATTATATCATATCCCACATTGATTTTAATCTTGATGTTTTAGACTATAGTGATTCACACATGAAACCAAAGGAAGAGGATACACTAGGCCCTATAGATATGGTGAATAATATTTTGGGTGAATCTTTTTGGTGTAGCTCAATAGATGCACGTATTAGATCTTGTGGATGATGGGTTTGACCAATGTCTTATTAATGATGAGTTAGAATACCAAGAATCTTTGATGATGCATATGATAGTGATTTCATAGTTATGGATCCATTGAATGAGGATTATATATATTTGTGGATATTGAAAAACTTTTAAGAGAAAACTATGTGATAAGTTCAACTGACGAATAATATTATGGTTAACCATATATTTGTGGAGATTGAAAAACTTTTAAGAGAACACTATGTGATGAGTTCAATTGACAAGAAGAATATTAGGGTTAACCATGGTTTTTGTTTAATCAAGAATGAGTGTTAGTACTCAAAGGAGGTGATATTATTCATCAAAATTTGGGGGGGGGGGGTATGAGAGCTAACAAAGATGCATCATATACATTTTTCTTCTTCACTATATTGGAGATTGAGGGGATATGATTAGAGTGTACACAAGCGAGATGGTAGCAACAATCAAAGGTGTGTAAATGTCACTTACATGTTTACCAAGAGATTAGGGACCAAGGAATCATGCCGAGGGATCATGGACTAAGGGATAAAAATCAAGGATATTATGGATTATTTGAAATCAAACGGATATTGTTTGCAGATTAAGTCTCAATGTCACGCATGTTCAAATAATTAATATTTAACAATGACTTTATGAGCACATCAGCTTTAGCACTTCCTTCCATTTTCCACAGAAAGCTTATGATGGGGAGAGCTTGTCATTTTAAG
The DNA here is from genome assembly GCF_041138505.1 of Cibotium barometz. Classification (NCBI taxonomy): domain Eukaryota; kingdom Viridiplantae; phylum Streptophyta; class Polypodiopsida; order Cyatheales; family Cibotiaceae; genus Cibotium; species Cibotium barometz. The sequence continues at coordinate 26,585,917 of NC_141055.1, read as the reverse complement.
GGGAGCAGCTTGTTTTTCTAGCTAAGCCCAAACCATCAGCCTTTTTGAAGGACATGTGAATCTTCCACCAGTTCCTTTAGTACTCAGGTCCATGTCTCTACATGATGTAGACATTTGGGAAGGAGAAGAGCTATTGTAGCTAGAGCATGAGTGGGAGATGCAAGATACCAATACCACCTTCAATCCTTGGCATACTCATCTTGTCCTAGGCAAAGCCAAGCTGCCACTCTCCTGATGTTACTCTTGTTTCTCCACAGAAAGTCCCTTACAGGACCTATAATTTTTTTCCTTGGCCTTTACCAAAGTTGATCACAGGGCATAGAAACATGATGTAAACATTTAGAACAACATCATAGATAGCCTATCATGAAATGGAACCCCTACCCCTTCCCATTTCTTCAACTTCTGGATGAATCTTTCAAGGTCCAATCAGTTTTTGCTTGTTTGTCACCTCCACCCCAAAAGGAATTCCTAGATGCCTAATGATTGGCCTCTCTTGATCACCTTACATCCCCATATTTCCATATTAAAGTCATTGTTCTCAGTCAAACTAATTATCTTGGATTTCTGAATGTTACATTTGGAGTCAGAGGCATCAGAAAATTCCTGTATAATGGATAAATTCTGCCTCACATTATCATTATCTGCTCTCAAAAAAAGCAGTGAGTCATCAACAAAGCATTGGATTACCAACTGTTCACTGCTCCTTGCCATTAATCCAATCACCCTCCCTTTTTCACTGGCATATTCAAGGGCCAAAATGAGAGGATGGGAGGCAATAGCAAAAAGAAAAGGAGCAAGAGGGTATCCCTATCTCACTGACCTCCTAATCTCAAACCCTCCTACAATTCTTCCATTCAAAAGCAATTTAAAGTGTCCCCCAAGAGTGAGTGTGTAGGCTATCTTAAAGCCAAAGCCCAATTTTTCCATTACCCTTGTTGCCACAAAGGACCAATGGATACTATCATACGCTTTCTCCAAGTCCAGATGAAGCATAATGCATTTTTTATCAGTTCTTTGAGCCACATCTCTCCTTATCATTTCAGCAAAAAATATGTTATCATATATGGACCTACCTTTAATGAATCCATATTGTTTCCTAGACACTACCTCTTGGAGAACAGGATAGATCCTCAATTGAGGCAATGACTTTGGCCAAGATTTTGTAAATTATGGTTAACAAAGTTATGGGTCTCCAGTGTTTAAATCTATTACATGCAGCCTTCTTGGGGCGATGAGCTTTGCCACTCCCTCCTTTAGATCTTTATCCAAGGCACCAATATTAAATGCCTCTCTACAAATGTTCCATACCAGTTCCTTTAAAAAAGGCCAAAAGGAGATGAAGAATTCCATAGAGAGCCCATCCCAGCCAGGGTACTTTTCTTTTTCCAACTTAAGGAGGGCCATCTAGCATTCATCCCGGTTCCACCTCTCTCTCTATCCATCTAGCCTTATCAACATAAATTCTTTGATTGATCAAACCTAAGAGATTATTCTCAGCTTAGGAACCTTCTTTTGGAGCTATCCTCTTTCAAACTTAAAGTAGCACCCCCATTTCTTTGCAACCTAGTCAATCTCCCCCAAATCCTACCCATTCTTATTAGTGATTTGTCCTACCAGTTCCCTATTTCCTTTTTCTTCTACTAATCTAAAAAGGTGCCTATCAAGTTTCTTCCTAGAGTTGAAGGTTCTCCATCTTTAACTTCCTAGGCTTATGTTGGCAAGCTTGTCGTCTTCTTTTTTTAGGCATACTTGGGATCTAGCATATAGGTTGATCTCTTCCTCAATCAGTTTGCCAACCTGTCTTTTCCTTTGGAGGACTTCTAAATGATCACTCCTTCTTTTCCTATCCTACCTTCTCTCATTAGCTCTCAATTTCCCAACCCTTATGATAATACCATGCATGTCATTGGGCAAAGGATATCCATGATCCTTCCTTGTTCCCTCTCCCTCTTAATCTACTAATGGCCTCTTGAGTATAAGCAATGAATAGATCATCCGTAAAAGCAATAGGTTGTTGACCCTCAATTTCCTTGTGGGAATTTGGTTCAATTTCTCCTCCTCCCAATTTTTCACATGCTATTCCCACTTCAAGGGCATGTGGTGAGAGAGGGCAGAGCAGCTATCAATTTCAAGCTTTAGGGTGTGAGGAACCCAAGCAGCTTGTTGGCTAAAGAAGAACCTATCAATTCTGGAAGAGGAACCATAATATTACAAGCTAAAATAGGTGTGGCCAGGGTCAGGTCCCCAGTCCCCCAAACTCCACCCATCAGCAAGCCCCATTTTACTCCTCAGCTCTTCCCATTTCTTTTTCTCCTAACCCATCATTATAGTGCTCCCCCCATCTATCTGAGTGCTTTTCAACCATGTTAAAGTCTCCCATCAGGATGCAAGGACCTTGAATATTCATGTTAGATAGCCATTCCCACATACCACACCTTTCTTTGTAGTTATGTGCTCCATAAATATTCACCACCCATACTCTCTCTCCCCCCAATCTGGATCTCCACTACAAGGGCCTTGTCATTGGGGTGGTTTTCACAACTAAGCTAGGTTTTAAGTTTTTCTTAAGAATGGTCATCACACCACTATAGCCCCCCCCCCCTTCTGAGGTGGGAATAGTGTCCAAGGCCCTTGGTGCCTTGGGGGTATGCTAGCCCATGCCAAAGGAATATGCATCTTTATGGGGACGAGGTGCAAGGGAGCGGCATAGCATGGACCCATGTTAGGCACACGTAGAAGCACTCACGCATCGGGTAGGCACGTTAGGCCTCCCTGTTGTTGCGAGTGAGGTTCCGTGATGCTGAGTGCCTCTCTGGGGGGATGCCCTCCCCGCCTCGACGGTGATATTGTCGGAACGTGGAAACGGGATTGAAAAACGATGGAAACAGCAGACCGGCGAGCCGTGCCGTGCCGACGGGCCGAGACGCGATCGGGCTAGTGGATCATGCATGGAAGGCAAGTCCCGAGCCTAGGCCATGAGAGCTAGGCCAGGCATGAAGGCAAGTGAATGGTGAGACCCGCAAGGAAAATGCACGAGATGCGCTCGACGAGACAGTGGAGTCGTGTCATGATGCATGGTTTGTGGAAGGCCGCCTCACGGCTAGATGTCCGAGTCTTGCCAAGGCTAACAGAAGATGGAAACAGCCGTTTGTGCAAAGTGGAATTTGTGTAGATGGTTGGGTAAGGCGAAGTGGCAGTCGTTTCACTAAAGTCCAAAGGGAGACTTGGCCCAAGTTACCTAAAGATGGAAACAACAGCTGGATGTGCAAGTGGTAGTGTGTATGCAGTTGGGTGGTGGGACAGAGTGGCAGTTGGGGTGGCTCACTGAAGTTCAAAGGGAACTTGGTTGTGGAAAGCACTCATATCTAGCCAAAGGGCAAAGTGAGGGCAAAGCAGGAGGTACAGCCCGAGACGAAGCTCAAGCAGGTAAAACTTGGGACCTAGCCGTCCAAGCAGAGCTTGTTGGGATGGCATCTAAGAAGACTGGAATCTTCACAGTATGGCATGACACATTTTGAACTCTAAGGTTCAAGATGATGGTGTAGAGTCAGGAAACAAGGCTCATGTGGAGGTCGTCATGGTGTCATGAGGGCCCAAGCAGGACTAAGTGGATGGACTTTGCACCTTGGTGAACAGGAACATGCAGATACAAACTCAAGGGTCAAGACTACCTGAACAGGTTTCGGGGCAGTTTGGCTAGAGCAGGGCAAATCAAGTCTTGGTGTCAAGGCAAGTTAGAGCACTTAGTCAGGTTGAACCAAGGCCAAAGAGGTGCAAAGGTTTGAATGCCAAAGGATCGCGGTGGTTTCACTTGGTGTCAGGTGGGGTGAAAGGCACTTTGTTACAAAGGATCAATGCACCTATGTACCAAACAGATTGAAGCAAGACAACAAGGTCCAAGGTTGGAAGTGGCACAAGAGGGGGCAAACCAAGCTGGAGTTAGTGAGGTGGGCAGCTCTTATCCATGAAGATTTTTGCACAAAGAGCTCACGTGGGGAATCAACGAGCAACAAGGCTCAAGCCAATGCTCCAATGGAAAGGAATGTGAAGTCAAATTTGAAGAAAAGATGTTGCAACCAAGTTGGTGTCAACTCGGCGCGAGAAGTCTCGACTTCTATGAAACCTTATGCATTCCAGGCAAAACTACATTGCCTCAGGTAATCACTCAAACTCAGCTCAGACAGGAGCTTACAAGACCACGTAGTCACCTCGCCAAATTTTTGGCAGACTGGGGGACTCTCAAGCGGGGGCTTGAAGTCCGGGCCTTTAGATGAAAAAATACAAAAATACAAAAATATGCACAAGTTTTCATTGTATGGGCTAGACACTAACCTTGCTAATGGCTATGAAGTAGGGTTAAGACCTCCCACATTTATTTACTATCTATCAGTTTGCACAAAGATCATACTTCAAGGTGCATACACTCAACCTTTGGTTTTGAAGGCAATTGATGAGGGCATCAATTCCATAAAGGGGGGGTGTATGTGAGGTAGGAATACTCTCCAAGGCCCTTGGTGCCTTGGGGGTATGCTAGCCTACACCAAGGAATATGCATCTTTATGGGGATGAGGTGCAAGGGAGCGGTGTAGCACGGACCCATGTTAGGCACATGTAGAAGCACTCATGCACTGGGTAGGCACGTTAGGCCTCTCACGTTGCGAGTGAGGTTCCGTGATATCGAGTGCCTCTAGGGTGCCCTCCCCACCTTGACAATGATATTGCCAGAACGTGGAAATGGGACCAAAACGGTGGAAACGGCAAGCTGGTGAGCCATTTCGTGTCGATGGACGCAGCCGGTGGATCATGGATGGAAGGCAAGTCCCGAGCCTAGGCCGTGGGAGATGGGACGAGCATGAAGGCAAGTGAATGGTCAGACCTGCAAGGAAAATGCGCGAGATGTGCTCGACGAGACGGTGATGCATGGTTTGTGGAAGACCACCTCACGGCTAGATGTCCACGTCCCACTCCACCCGGGCTTGTGACACCCCCACCCCCACCCCCATACAACACAACCCAATGCCTTCAGAGAAAAAATGTTATGTTCTTAAATAGCCAAAATAGAGAGACCCCACTCTTTAGCTAGTCCCCAAAAATCTGCATTCTTCTTTCTATCTTTAATACCCTTCACATTCCAAGTATAACCTCTAACCTCCTCCTTATAATTCATGTCAAGGAAGTTTCTAGAACCATATCTACCTCCCTCATCAGGAGTTCCTTTCTGAATGTCTTTCGAGGCTGTTTCAATCTGCCAATTAAATCTTTCTATAGCAGATATCTTACTGTCAACCCTTCCCAAGGGACTGAAAGGAGTCGAGTAAATCACTGGGTTGAAATCACTGTGGGACTTATCGCCTCCCCTTTCTTTAGCTGCAGGTTTATTTTGAGCCCTCTTGGCTTCATCCTTAATTTGCCTAAGGCTAGATTTACCCTTAGCCTTATCAGGAACTTTGGTCCAACCACCTTAATTTGCCTAAGGCTAGATTTACCCTTAGCCTTATCAGGAACTTTGGTCCAACCACCTTCAACCACCTCCAACCACCTCCAACTTCAACCACCTCCTGAGTCAACTACCTCCCTCTCCTCTCCACTGGCTTTGACCTGAGATCCGCTGCCACATAATCTTGCTACTATGTGGCCAAAGCCCCCACATTTGAAGCATGCCCCAGGGAACGAGCCAAATTTCAAAGCCAACTCTATCTTTCCTAGTTCTCCCAGGACAACTTCAATGACTTCAGGGTTTCAATCCCGGTATTCCAGGTTATACACACATTGTTTGCTAGGCAAATGAAGTCTTCCTCTTTCGAAATATACAGTGTTAGACCCAAAGAACTAGGTAGTTCTCCAAGCGCAGGCCTGAGCCAAGGTGGGAGGAGACCAACTAGCTCAACCCAAACCGAGCAGGCTTCTTGTAAGCTCTTGTTTACATCAAAGGGTAATGCATGGATAAGCTTTTAGCCCATAAATAGTGGGGCTCCTACAAATAGATTAGAGACAGCCTGTCCCTTGGTAAAAAGTACATTAAAGAAACCCTTACCCAAATAGAATATTTGTGACACCACCTTTTCATGGAAGATGTCATCATGCAACCATTTCCCAAGCTCTAATTTAGTTGGTAGTCTACCCGGACCTAACACTATCATGCTGCACATTGAGAATAGGTTTATATGTCTTCTTATTAGATCAGCATGGACTCTAGTACATACCTTGGATTGATCGGGCTCTGTGATGATTAACGTTGAATCTTCTCTCAAAGGAGGAGATAAGTAAGGCAATGTACTCCTTAAAGGGGAAAAAATCCCCGGAGTGGATTGTATGCCATTAGCATTCTACAAATCATTCAAGGAGGTTCTAGTTGGCCCCCTATTAGTTTTCTAGCAAGAGGCTTTACCATATGGGGCTCTCCCCCTCACAATAAATGAGGGATTGATCAAACTCATTCATAAGAAAGGAAATAAAGATGACCTGGGTAACTGGAGACCCATCACTATGCTTACTTGTGCATATAAATCTTTTTGCTAAAGATCTCACTCTGAGGCTATCCAGTCATCTGAAAAGTTGGAATAGACAGGGGAAGAAGGACTTCATAAAGGGTAGGTTTATTCTTGATGCCATTATAACTTTGTGGGAGGAACTTGAGTATGCTAAAGAATTTGAACATGACTATATTTTTTTCTAAATTTTATTTTGATAAAGCCTGTGAGACAGGCTTACCTTGCACTATGTATTGGAATCTCTCAAGCATATGGGAGTAGGCAAACACTTTACCCAAATGGTGGGGACTTTATTTGGAAATGCTACAGCAAGAGTTAATGTAAATGGGGTGCTCACACTAAGTCCTTCCCTCTAACTAAATCCATTAGGCAAGGATGCACTTTGGCCCCTTTGCTCTATGCTATTGCTGCACATGGTTTGAACTGGTTAATCAAAGACAGAATGGATAAAGGTGAGATGTAAGGTATTTCTCTCCCAAATGGTAAACAACTATGCACATAGATGTTTGCAGATGATACAAGTGCAATGGATAAAGGTGAGATGCAAGGTATTTCTCTCCCAAATGGTAAACAACTATGCACACAGATGTTTGCAAATGATACAAGTGCAATGGTGGCCAATGATGAATAGAGTATCAGATGGTTTTGGTCATGCCTAGACATTCACTACAGAGCTTCAGGCTCAGTGATTAATCACCAGAAAACAGGAATCAAAACCCTAATTGAGGAGCCTCCAAAAAGTGGTTGGTGCAAGCAGGATGTAGCACCTTGGAAGATGGGGTGATTTTCAAGTTACTGGGTATCCCAATGGGTTTCAAAGTCACCCTGAAATAGAGATGGCAATGGGTTCTCAAAAAAGTGGAAGGTAAACTCAAAAGGTGGCAAAAAATGCAACTCAATTTTGCTAGCACAGCAGGAAAATGATCATCACTGCTCCATAGTTCCCTAAGTCATGTATTTTTTGAGCTGTTGGAGGCCCCCAGAAGAAGATCTAAGCAAATTCATTAGATTATGAAGAACCTTCCTTTGGGGGGGGACCCTTGGATAAGAAAGTTCCCAAGGTCAAGTGAGACTAGTGCTATGTATAGAAACTAGTAAATGGGGATTAGGGCTCTTGGATGTAATGAATCTAGGTGATAGAATAGCTACTAAATGGATCTTGAGAAGCTTTCTCAACCCCTTAGAAGAATGGGCCTAGCTGATTCATAGGAACACCTGCCATTTCAAACTTTAAAAAACACCCCAAGTGGAAGAATCTACTGCCCCTGATCATAATGGTGAGTAACTTTCACATTAAACCTATGGGTAACCCTCTTGCCATATCTCTGTGGTGTGGTCAACCTAGAATGTTATGAAAGGGGACCCAATCCTTTCAAAGAAACTTAACCACACATGGGGCCTCCATGGTAGAGATTCTATTTGGTGGCCTATGCTGCCCTTTCCCCTAGTAGATGAGAACAAGGTAGATGCTACTCTCAGAATGCATAAGATAGGCATTTGTAGCTGGTGGGATGTGTGGGATGATTCTAGTAATACCTGGCTATCCAGGGCAGAGACCTGATAAGGCTCTACAATGTCTCTAATGTAGAGCTAGAACTTATTGGTGCTAAGATTAGTATGTGGTGCCACACTGACTACTAGTTGCTTTCTATTAGAGACCCGCCACATCCTAAAGCCTTCGAGTGGAACTCACAACCTAACCTCCTGCCCATCCCTACTAAGAAAAGGGATTCCTCTGTGCACTGTAAACTAAACAAGAGATGGGGTCTTTTGATGGACAGGTCACAGTGGTACTTCCTCTTGCGCAAATTGTGGAATAAATATGTAGAGCCAAAGAAGGCTTGCCTAGCTTGGCTAATCATGCATAGAGCCATTTGGACTCAATAGAGAGCATACAGTATGAATATTGGGGATGGTAAGTGTCATAGATGCTAAGAAGTGGAGAATGACATGCACATCTTTATTCACTGCCCCCTAGCTGCCAAAAGATGTTTTGATTCTCTGATAGCTTGTATACATATCTGGAATGGTCTCTCCTTAAGCTGGAAAAGTCTATTATTACTGGGGGAGAATATTGGTTGTTCTATGGAATTATGGGTTGTGTTGAGGACTGAATTGCTTTGGTGCCTGTGGCTAAACAGACTTGACTTTATATATAACAGTAGTCCTACTCACCACATCTGGCTGAAAGAACCTTTGCTCCATGCAAGTGAAAGATTCATCTAGAGGAGATTGAGGGACCTGGAGACTAAGATTGCACATCTTCACAAAAAAGCAAAGGAAAGGCCTGATAGGTTAATCAGAGTACTCCATGAACTAATGGATTTGAGAGAGACTGTAGTCACCAAGGATACTACCTTGGTAAAAGCTCTCCATCTGATGTAACTTTTTTCTAATTTCTTAATATAAATAGCCATTACTTTGAAAAAATTAAAAGCTTTATTTTATTTATTTTAAAAAAATAAGTTCTTTCTCTGATGCGCCCTACCTGCTAGCCTGGTTAATTTTTCTCTCTTTGTTCATTGCTTCCCTTTCTTCTTTCTCTCTTTTGATTTTTGATTGCCAGTCGTCGTCATTTTATTTCTCTCTCTTCCTTGCTGCCAGTCCTCGTCACCTACTAATGCCTAAAGCCATTGATTATAGCTTTAGCTATTAGTAATAGCTAAAGCCTTAAAGCTTTAGCAATTAAAAGCTTCAAAAAAAGCTTTACTACTACTACTAATAATAACAATAATAAAGCTTTACTACTACGAATTGCTAAAGCCTTAAAGCTTTAGCAATTAAAAGCTTTAAAAAAAGCTTTACTATTACTACTACTAATAATAATAGCTTTAAAAAAAGCTTTACTACTACTACTAATAAAAATAATAGAATTAAAAAAAAGCTTTACAATTTTTTCTTTTTCTCTTTGTTAATTTGAGTACTAGCCGTTGTTTATTTTCCAAACTTTATTAGCTTAAAAAGCTTTAAGGTTCTACATCATAAGCTTTAAAAAGCCTATAAGCTATATTTAAAAAAAACTTTCAAAGCTATCAATTTTTTAAAAAAATAAATTTTTTACAAGCTTTTGTACTAACATTTAAAAAGCTTTAAACTAAAAATAATAATCATTAAAAGCTAGTAAAGTTTCCAAGCTTTACAAGCTTCAAAAAGCTCTACATTAAAACTCTAAAAATTATTCATGACTACCCAAATTTTTAAAAGTAAATTCACCATTTAAAAAAAAAGATTACTATTTTGAGTACACTTCCAAGAGAAAGGACTCTCATATTTCTCACTTCTTCATCAACATTTCTTCTTCAAAGCTTCTACAAAGACTAAATCAAAGGTTCAAGGGTAAATTCAGCATCAAGGACTATAAGTAAAGGAGAATTTCAAAGGTTTTGTGTTTACTTTTTGTAGATTTCATCAAGGCTTACTTTTCCACAAGCTAATCATGACGATGACGAAGTTCAAGGTTCTAACCATACCAACACAAAATAATCCCTCAATTTTAAAAAAAATGACATGGAGAGCATTGACGGCTAAAGCTTTTTTCAACATTATGGTCTAACATGTGGGACAATCACACAAGCAACTAATGAGAGACATTAACTAAATGCCCCTAGAGAGGCATTTAATTACAATAAGGCAATATTAAGGTTGGACCTTATAATAGATGGACACAACAAGGTGGAGTGCCATTTGTTTCTTAGAGTAAAGGTCAAGATAATCTCGATTTTTTCAACGTTAGGAAGGAGGAAAACCTTGGGGAAAAAAAAAAGGGGGGGGGGGGGGGGGGGGGGATCTTGCCAGTTGCCAAAGTTCGCTACGTAACTGTCAACCCTTTCGCTAGACACCTCGTCTGAGGTCGCACTGGGTAACTACATAAGCTGCCTCGCTTTCCTCGAGCTGCTGCGTATCGTCCACTCCCACACACACACATAGAGGGGTAGTATCTGCCACATTCTAGGGTTCTTGTAACTGCCATGGTGGTTTAGAGGAGAATGGGAGCAGTAGAGAAGCTAGTTGCAGACCATGAAACCCACCACGGCGGAGGAAATTCCTCAGGTGACTGCCCGCAGCCTCAGCCTGTTCTTGAGTGTCTCCCCCTCATCGCCACTGTCGCCACCAGCTCCCCGCCCCTGGCGCCGCAACCCAGGCAGCTTCCCCACCATCATGACATCCTCACGGTGCTTGGCGGTAAGGCCTCCTGCCGCCGTAAATTCGTTCTTCACCTCCACCTCCTCGACTCGCTCGGGAACCTCCTTCTCAGAGACCTTCCCATCGTCGCCTCCGTCGCCTTCGCCCACGATCACTCCCCCGTCAGACCTCCCGACGCTGGCGAGTCTCCCCTTTTCACCACCTTTAATGGCGTCGAGTTCTCCGCCCACGACAACCCCACCCGCATGGTGGCCGGTCGCGCCACTTTCAAGCTTGCGATCTCCTTGCTCTCCTCCAAGTTCGACAACCGCCTCTTCTGCATCTGCTTCACCCCGCAAACGAAGCCGCCCTTTTGCGCCCCTTGCTTCTCCACGCCAATCCGCAGCATTTCCCGTAAGAGAACCGTTACAGCTCAATCGCACAATAGCACCAAAAATTCTGATCCCCCTCATGTGTTACAAGGACTCAGCACCGCCAAAAACCGGCTGCAGCAACATGATCATTCTCAAGTTCATTCAAGCAACGATAACAACGACGGCGGCGCATGCTCTCAGCAACGACAAACCACAAGCTGCAGCCATGGCAGCCAATTGGGTAGCTCTAAATCCAGATTACATTATGGTAAGTTGCAGCAGCGACAATGTGTTGATTCTGCGCAGCTAATCAGCCTACAAAGATTAGCTAAGGGCGACTTGGACGTAGATCGACTTAATTCCTTTGACGTTGCTCATGAGCATCGCCAGAGGACAGCTTCCGGTGACGATCAACGCGTTGTGGATGCCCTTCTGCCGCTCTATCAAAGTCGAAATGCATGCGGAACCGCTCATCACCAAACCATGATGCATATCTTAAGCCCAAAATCAACCGCCGATCCTACCATTTCTCCTCGGCTTACCCCCAGCCCAGTGGAGTTTAGCAGCCCAAACTCAGCCGCTCTCACATCTGAGAGCTGCGTTGATCACGATGATGATCATCATCATTCGCAATACAATCGAATCTGTAAGTGTTGCAGCAGCCCCGACGGCATTCAGACTTGTACGCTTGCTTCATCGGGGCGCCCTCTAAGTGCGCCGTCTCCGCCCGTCAGCTGCACTAGACCTCTCCGTCCCCAAGCGAGAATTGGGGTCTGCAAGATCCCGTTGAACTCCATGAGTACGTCCCCGAGCAGCAGCCGCCTCCTGCACCCGTTGCAAGCTGGAGCTAGTTCCTGTTGCCGCGATACTGGACCAGTGCTCCTCCAAGAGGCCGATCTTCACTACACAGGCGGCTTTCTGCTGGGTGCGATGCAGCAACTGTGCTCCACGGCGGCGCTGGCGTCCCCCGTGAGGCAGCGACTTGATTCAATAATGCGAAGTTTCATGTGCAGTAGGAGGAATAAAACTCCAGGCGGAGCAGCAAGGCGTAGCTGGCCAAGAGACCAACCAGAAGCAGCCGAAGATCAGGAAAGTCAGCTAGACGAGGAGGAGAGAGCCATTCACTACCTGGAGCTAAGCCTATATGAGGTGACCCGGGAGATCCAGAAGCGCAAGGAGGAAGTCCGGCTGAAGAGGCGGAGGTTGATGGATGATGAAGGTCGGCTGCACAACATCATCTTTCAATCTTCCTCATGGATCAACAGCTTGAGCAGCAAGTTCAGCCACTGAACTTTCCGTTCTTGGCACGAACTCTGAAGTTGTTATGGTCACTACGTTTTAATACTCATCATTATTGGTCCACGCCATCTTCAAGAATAAAAAATCAAGTATTAGACCCAATACATAATGTAGTATAAAATGTTGGCTACTTGATTATTTTATGCCTTGCTACTTAAAACATTTAAATCAACGGCTGGTCCATCCATTTATTCAATAAGAGGATTTGAAGTGATGATTCTATGTAGGAGTACCTTTTGCTTATTGCAACCTGTTAAAGCTAACACATATCTAGTCAAGTTAAAGTAGTGAAAAATATAACAAATATGGCTTGTGGAACATGATTTGTTAAAAAAATGTGTTGAATTAGACTATTGCCAAGGCAAGCTTGATTGTTTATACATAAATCATTACTTAGAGGTCTTCTTCACAAACACAAAGGTGGATCTCCATTATGATCATGGTAGGTTTTAGACACAAAGTACAACGAAGAAGACAAATGGAAAGGAATCCACCTAATCCTTTGGCTATAACCAAACATTTATAGGAGTACAGATCAGATGGATATTCTCTCTAGGTATAGCACTTTAAAGCAATCACTTGTGTAGTGGTTTTTGATAGATTCACCACCAAACTCACTGATAGGGAGAAATGGAAATTCATGCAATAAGTTTAAAAAATGTGCCTGACACTTGCAAAGGATTGATATGTATACCTACTTGATAACCACCATGTAAGCATGGGATAATATAAGGGTAGTATTCATTTGAAGTTTTGACCCTATATGAATTTAGGACCACAAGCCCTCTAATATAAGGGTAGTATTCATCTGAAGTTTTGACCCTATATGAATTTAGGACCACAAGCCCTCTAATTTCATGAGGTTGAGCAAAAGAAGGATAGGGTAAGAACTAAGGTCTAGGTCATCTTTCCAAGGGCCGAACACTTTCCAAGAGACCAATGGTACCAAGAGGTATTTCATAGCATGCCTCAACAAAAGATCCAAAAATATTTTTAGAGAGTTACAAAGGAAGGGAAAGCTTCCACCACATTGTATTCTTGTTTTTAAAGAGCAATCAAAATACCTTTAGAGAGTTAAAAAAGAAGTGAAAGTTGTTTTTAAAGAGCAATAAACGATCCAAAAAGATGTTTAGAGAGTTACAAAGGAAGTGAAAGCTGCCACCATATTGGACTCTTGTTTTTAAAGAGTAATCAAAGTGGAAGATAGGATAGATTATGATAATAGAGGCATAGATGATCAAGCCTTAGCTTCCACACCAAGGTCCAACAATTGGAATAAAGTCCAATAGAAGGACTAAAACACTCAAGTTATTATGGAAAAAGTAGCAAGGGAATTGGCAATGATGATGTATGAACAATTCAAGGTAAGTTGTCAAAACTCTCTTAAGTTGCAAATGAGGTTGCAAACTCCATGTGATTATCTTTTGTGTTCAATTTGCAATGGAATTACATGGCCAATTAGTGTCATTTCTCAAGGACCATAAGTTAGAAAACATAACACATAGAATTATATAGAAGGAGAAGTGTCACATACCTGGTAACTGGCTATGTAGGGCCCAACCAGACATGAAGCTCAATCACCAAGGGTGTCCGAGGTTCAGGGAGAGGCTCCTGGGTTGGAGAACCAGAGTCGGGCAAGTGTGGGCAGGCAGCCACTACATAAGCTTGCCAATTATCCACACTCCCCTCTTCTCCTCCTTCATCTTAGTCCCCACCTATGGGCAATGTAACATTGGTATCAAAGCTGCGTTCAAATAGGCCTTCTCTCTCGAATCACTCTGTGCGTGACCTTGCTCCAAAAATGAGATAATATTTTCATGTTTCAATGGTTCAAAATCTCATCGTATTGTTAGGTGTTGTAGGAGAACTCTGTGTGTGGGATCTTGGTGCGGGGGGAAGGAGGAGCTTGGAAGCATCTCTCTCTCTCTCTCTCTCTCTCTCTCTCTCTCTCTCTCTCTCTCTCTCTCTCTCTCTCTCTCTCTCCTTTATTAGAGCCAAACGACGCTGTCGTGCTATGGCACGTCTATGGTGTGAAACCATGCATATGAGGCCATTAAATGTAAATCCAGATGCATGGGATTAATAAGTGCCATGACTTGAGTCATTATATGATGCCTAAGTACATATGTTCATATTGTAAATGAGGTTCAATAAGACGAGCTGAGACTGAGTCAGGTCTCAGAGCCTGTGTACATAACGAGTGTAGCAGGTGTTTTAACACTTGGATAGTGTGATGTTTTTAGTGGAGGAAAAGGGTAGTCTTTTGCTGTGCAGATGCATGCTTGAAGGCCAGGTAATCAGTGGAGAAATGTGTGAGTTTTTGTGAAGTGCACAGGCTAATAAGGAGCCATTTTGGAGGGCAGATAGCAGGAGCTGGGAGTGCCTGATGGGTATGTGATGAACTGAAGAATTGTGGTCAGACATGCTATGAACAACTTCCTAGAAGGAAATTTTTGCAGAGGAGCTACAGTTTGAGATCTTTTTAGCACCCAAGGTGGGTACTTTTCATCCGGAATAGCTACAGATGATAGATGGCTAGTTTGAAGCGGCTTTTGTGTGCACATGATGAGCATGCTGTGGTGAGACCCAGGTGTCTGGACATAGGTGGTCATATGGAATTCAAGGCCATGAAGTTGGATTGGTGATCGGGTGCGTGAGCGGTGAGATATGGACACACCAACTGGGGCACCTTTCATGATGTGCAAGGAAGAACTAGATTTTTTGTAAGTGTTGAGTACGGGGATGGCAACTAGAACTCTTGCATTTGGCTTCTTTCTTTCGTTGGAAAGAGGAGGATCGGGCGTGGAAGCTAGCTAGGGTTTCTGAGCTTCTGCTGGCTGTAGGAAGGCCTCTAGAGACCTTCCTCTTTACATCCGAGTCTGTGAATGAAGGACACCCTGACAAGCTTGTGACCAGGTCTCTGATGCAGTTCTTGATGCTTGCTTGGAACAAGATCCGGAGAGCAAGGTTTTCCATGCTCTGGAGGAGCGAGAGGCGGAGGAGAGAAGATCCCACAGGGAGGCCCTCCTTTGAACGGCGGCAATTGAAGCATCCACACCAGCCAATGCGCAATCAGACAGCGAAGCTGATGAAGAAAATAATCACCAAGCAGAGGGCAACTGGCAGACGCAAGGTGGCGGCTTGCATGGCATGCGAAGGAGTTTTTTTTTTAAGGAAATTTCCGAATATTAAGCAAGAAATAAGGAGGCGCAGTGTATTTCAAACTGGGGAAATTCGAAATTTTAGCTGCAAAAGGCGAAGGAGCCCGATTCTCTTGCGCGAAAGAAAGGGGAAAAACCCAGAAACGCAGAAAGGAGGGGGGGGAATATGCAGAAACGGGAAGAAGAGAGAACCAGAGAAGAATTCTACTAGAGGTTCAAAAATTGTGAGGAGCGCTACTGTTTAGGGCATCCTGGGGTTAGAATTAAAGAGAAAATAAAGCTCTATCCAACGTCATGTTCTTAAAAATCTCATAGTATACAAGGAAAATGATGTCAAAAGCTCTATGAATGGTGATTTTGGTGCATATTGCAGTGAAGCAGAACATGGGGGAAAAGCGAAATCCACAAATTCGCTTCTTTTTTTTACTCTGAGATAAGTAAATTTTTTTTTTGTTACTTACGATTTCTAAAATCGTATAGTCTAGGAATAAAAATATTTCCCCTTTAAGGTTTCTTTGGGAACAAGAAGGCTTTGGGGAAAAAGGTTTTATGGTTTTGGAGAGTCTTGGAATAGGAAAGCATCAAAGGTACAAAGAGTTTCCGGAATTTGGATATTATTTTGTAAAAAGCTACTTGGTTGGATTTTGGATTGCTAGACATGGAGTTTTTTAAAAATCACATGAATATGTTGTACATATGCCATATGTCATCTTTTGCTTTGTGAGTTGTTAAAATCTGAAAAGCAGGTTTTCATGAAATCAAGAGATATCTTGAAATGATGGAGTTGGCAATATATGAAATATGTGATGTGAATGGTCACATGTATATGGAAATCATTTGTAGATTGTGTTATGCCTACATGTGATTGGTTTGAGGCATTTGGAAAAAGAGTCAGGAGATCTATGCTTGGAACTTGCCATGCTCTTGACACACAATTTATGTGCAATCATCAAGCTGAATTTGGGGATGTATTGAAGTGAATTGGCACATGTACATGTCAACAAAAATGGTGATATCTTATGCTCCTTGAAGAGCTATCTGTTTTGTTTCCTTGCTGGGATTTTGGAAGCTACTCTCACAGCCAGAAGTCTCGCACTTTCCCAGCGATACCACCCACGTCACGACAGCTTTGGTGAACCCGACGTGAAACTGCTGGGGTGAGAGTGTGGTGAAATACACAGGGAAGCTATGGCTGAGAATCCTGAGGGACAGGGGGTTCATTTTGACCCCGGAGTTATGCAAATGTTTCAGATGTTTACTATGTATATGCAACAGCAGCAAGCTGCTGAGAGGGGGCAAATTTCCACGACTAAAGCACTGCAGTCAATTGTGAAAAAGGTGGATCAATTTGATGGTAAGGACATCACAAAGTACCTGCGCAATTACACAAAGGAAATGGAGTTAAACAGGGTGACTGAGGAGGATATGGTTCGAAGCTTTGAGCTGGTATGTGTTCCTGAAATAAGAGAGCGCATAAGAGGATTACAGGCAGCACATGGTGGTAGAAATTGGGAGGAGTTCAAGCTTGCTTTGAAGGATGATTATTTCATGGAGGATTCCGAGCGGGTGACCAAACGAACTTTCTTGGAATGGGTCACGAAACCCAAAATGGGAATTTCTGCCACAGAGTTGCTAAGAGAGTTTGAGAAGCGCTATGCCCAGCTGTCAAGGATTGAGCGCACAACCTTGGACAGGGAAAAAAACAGAGCTCTTCTTACAAGCAGCCGGGAAAGATCTCCAAGAAAAACTAGAAATTCTCCTTGAGGATAAGGATACAGAGCAGGGACTAAAGAGTGATTCAAGGAATGATGTCAAGGATGCGGTCACCATGTTAGCAAAGCGGCAGCGAAGGAGGGATAAAATGGTGATGAGCTCGATAACTCCTATAACTGTTATTACCCCTGAGAATCTACCAAAACCAGCTGCTGCAATCGCAAAGGTAGAAGGGCCGATGGATGAGCTTATTAAGGGCATGCGAGACCTAAAACTGAAGATGTCTAGGATTGAGAAAAAAGGGATACCATTAGGGCAGGCTTCTATGCAAAGGCCTCAAAGCAAGGAAGGGTTTACATTCAGATGTATTTGGTGTGATGACCCAGAACATGCAAAGAAAGACTGTGCTAGCTATAAAGAAGCCCTCAGAAATCAACTTGTGTTTTTCAAAGATGGAAAAATCCACCTTACGAAGACTGGTCTTCCATTAAGCACAAACTTTGGAAAGGGAGGGATGAAAAAGCTGGTTGAAGACATGGTTGCTGGACATGCCATCGACCTATGGGTTAAAGGTTGGTCAATCAAAGCAGGAATCTGAGAATGATGAAGATTATGAGAATGAAGATTTTTGGCCATCAACAATGGAGCTAATTGCATCAAAAAAGGTGTCTAAATAGGCTTTGCATGAGGCCAGGTGACTGCATACGTCTTGAGACTGGCTGGGAAGAGCCTGTGGATTCTTTATCTATTCATGCCTACATTGCAAAATGCCAGAATAATGAGGCACAGGTAGAGGAAAAGCATAAGAGGGAAAATGAGGAAGGAGGGCCATCAAAAAGGGTTACCCGTGGTAGTGAAAAGAAGGATCCTGGGCCATCACATATGCCTCCACCGCATAGCAGACCTCCATAGGAAGTATCAATGGAAGAAGTGCCAGCAAAAATGAAGCATGAGAAGGAGAAGGGTAAAGGGAAAAGTCCACTCTACAAGCTTCAATCTGATATTGAAGCCGCAACAGATCTCAAAAAGGTGCTTGAAGAGAGGATTCTAAACAGTAGGGTGGAATTTACACTAGGGGAAGTCTTGGGAATTGCAAAGAAAGAATTCCATGATGAGATAATTGATATTATACTCGAAGGAAAAGGCAGTCCATAATTGAATCTATTCCATCACAAGGGGAGGCAAGCACTTCCAAGACTCATGGGGTACAGGTACAGCAAAAGGAAGAGAGAGAGAATGTGGTGGAATGTAATCACTCTGCTGAAGGGGCACGACAAGTGCGCTTTGTGGATGAGGATGATGAAAAGGAAGTTCTTACAAAGAGTCATTACTCCAGGAGCCATTGGGCAAGGGCCACCACTGAAACCCTTGTCAAGATAGATGACTTGGAAGAGCCGTATGTCGCTCTAATCGACCATGGGTCTGAGATAAATCTTATGGCTAAAAATCTCTACAACAAATGTAAGTGGCCAATGGATGTAGATCATGGTTAAAGCAGCTAACAACTCATCTGGAGAGCTCTATGCAGCCTGTCCAAATGTAAGGGTAACTATAGGGGATGTGAAAGATAATCAGAACTTCTTTGTTCAAGAGATGTCATCGTATCCCCTCATCCTTGGGCAACCCTACATTACAACTGTGAGGATGATGACTCGGCATATGCAAGAATAAGGAGTAAAGATGGTAAGAAAGCTGTTCAGTTCTTGACAGTTTGCATTAACCATGAAAGGAACCGTGAGTCTCTTCAAGCACAGTCACTCCCAAAGATAAACAGAGAATTCATGAACTACAGGGAGATGAGGGATTTTGGCCAGGTGCCATTGTAAAGCGGGATTCAATGGTACAAGGGAAAATGAGTTCTCGCAGGACTCAATCAATGTAAATAACTTTTCAGCAAATTTTCAGGGATTTTCTAGCTATGGGTCACTAGTCTTTGTAAAAAGCAAGGATTTGAAGCGTGGCATGCGTCGACATGTACAAAATGAACAAAAAAGTCTTGAGCAGTGTGGTCTTTTGGAGAAGAATGAGTTTATTTCAGGGGTGCTTGATGAGGTGTCATTTGTGGATACTATGGATGTGCTTTTTGGTATGGAAAGAGCATGCTTACAGGGTGGAAATGAGATGATAGAGGTGTCATCTGTGGGGATGTATGATATAATCCGGGAATTTGAGGGGATGGAATGTAAAAACATGAATTGTGAGATGGATGCTCATGTTGATACAAAGTATAAAACGGTTGCAAAGAAGGTGAAACCAGTTGCCTTGCCCTTGCCACCAAGAAGTAAGGAGAAAATAGATGAAGCCTCTATGCAACCGAATCTCAGAGATCCGAAGAAAATTGGGCATAAGTTTACACAGGAAACCCTAAAAGAGCTAAAGATTGGTGACAAGGATTTTCTGTTACCAGTTGAAAAGAAATGCTTTGAGGAGATGCTTGTAAAACATGGGAAAGCCTTTGCTTTTCAACCGCATGAGATAGGCTGTGTTGATCCAAGCGTAATAGTGCCAATGGTGATCTTCACTGTTCCACATGTGCCCTGGAACCTGCGGCGGCCGATTCCAGTACCAAAGGCTCTCTTGCCAAAGCTGATGGAATTACTAAAAGAAAAGATCAGGATGGGAATTTTGGAGCCATCATGCGCTCCATACTCTAACAGATGGTTTACCGTGCCAAAGAAAAATGGAACATTGCGCTTCATTCAAGACATGCAACCTGTAAACAAGGTCACAATCAGGAATGTGGGAGCAGGTTCGATTGTGGACGAGTTTGCAGAAGCATTTGCAGGGAAAGCCATATACTCTATGGGTGATCTGTATTCGGGATATGATCAGTTCCAGTTGGATATACAAAGCAGGGACTTGACCACAATGAAAACTCCTTTGGGATTGGTAAGGATGTGTACCTTACCACCACAGGGAGCCACCAACTCAGTGGCGCATATGATGAATGGAATGAATAAAGTCTTGTGAGACTTCATACCACAAATAACTATGCCTTTTCTGGATGATGTGCCAATAAAAGGCTGTGATGAGAAAGACAAAGATGGGGATTTGGATTCGAAGGGGTGCCGCAAGTTTGTGGCAAATCATATAAAAGATTGTGATATGATTCTATCCAGGCTTGAAGAGGTGAATCTTACTTTATCTGGACTGAAATCAGTGTTTGGGGTTGGTGAAGTGCTAATAGTGGGGCATCTTTGTAGTACTAGTGGACGTCGACCTTGTCCAGCCAAGATAGATGCAATACAAAGAATGAAAGAGATATGCATTAATGTTACAGAGCTGAGGAGATTTCTTGGTGCATGTGTCTTTTATGTTATTTGGATCCCACATTATGCACATGTAGCAGATCCTCTTTATCAACTTTTGAGGAAAAATCAAAAATTTTTGTGGAGTGCAGTATATATTAAAGCTATGCGGAAGCTGAAATGTTTGCTCCAATCATCACCTACTCTAAGGAAGGCAGATTATGAGTGTGGCAGGCCTGTGATTGTTACAGTTGATACTAGTCCTACTGGAATAGGATGGGCAGTAGGGCAAGATGATAAGGATGATCACAGGTATGTAATCAGATTTGGAGCAAAGGTATTAAGCATTCGTCAACGAAAATATCCGCAGATCAAGAGGGAGTTATGGGGAATAGTCACTGCTCTAAAATGTGAAAAAGAATATCTTATTGGGGCATCTGTACTTGTGGAAACTGATTGCTTGCCACTCCTTGGGATGATTGCAAGCTGCACCACTCCAGATATCGCTATGCTTAGGTGGATTGCCTATATCAAGTCACTAAATCTTGAGTTTGAGCATATTGCAGGAAAAGATAACCCAGTTGCAGATATGCTATCAAGAGCCAGGTATGAAGATGAAGAAGGGATGATTAGTGACATTGATGATGTAGGTACAAAGTTCTATACTACTGCATATGCAAAAGGGGACCATACGTGCCTATCAAATGCACTTGTTGAGTCTTTTACTGAGGAAATGTATGAAGGAGATTGGTTGCTTATTGGTCAATACTTGAGTACTCTGACGACAGGAAAATTGGTCTGACTCAGAATTTAAGAGGATCCGTAGAAAAGCATATGGGTATTTTCTAAAGGATGGATACCTGTGGAAGCATCCTAAGCAGAGGAATGCTATGCCACAGAGAGTCATATGTGATAAAGAGACTCAAGGGAAGCTCATGAAAGAATTCCATGAGAGTCTCTTGGCTGCACATCGAAGTGTGTGGGCCACCTTTACCAAAATAACGGAAAGATATTGGTGGAAAGGAATGTACAAGGATGTTTCCCAATATGTGGAAACATGCATGGTATGTCAAATATACTCAAATGTGCGACATCGTGATGGCTTGCAACCAACCTACCCACCTGCCATGCATTACAAATGGGTAGTGGATCTAGTTACAATGCCTTTGGGAATTTGGCAGATGCGGTACATAGCACTTGCAAGAGAAGATTTGACAAATCGGGTGGAAGGGCGTGCTCTTAGAACAAAGAGTACGGAAACAGTATGCAAATTTCTCTTGGAAGATATGATTTGCCGGTATGGTTGTGTTGGAAAAATAACAGTTGGCAGAGGTGAGCTAGATGTTGAAGAAGCAAGGGAATTCTTCTCTAGAATTGGCATCAAATTGGCCCTAACATGTGCTTACAACCCTGAGGGCAACGGTAAAAGTGAGCGAGGACATCCTCCAATCATTAAAGCTTTGGCTAAGGCATGCAGAGGAAGAATGCGAGAGTGGCCAAGGCTGCTACCATATGCCTTGTGGGCTGACCGTACAACTCATAGCTCAGTGATGATACATGCCTGCAGAATTAATGTATGGTCAGAAGCCAGTAATGCCAGTTGAAGAAGTAGTTCCAACTTGGAATGTATTACCCTGGGTGGAAGAATTGAATAGAGAAGACCTCCTTGCATTGCAAATAAGACAGCTGGAGAGGAGGCCTGAAGATATAGAGCTTGCTAAAGCTCGTTTGAAAGATGCAAGGTTGAAAAATAAAGAAAGATTTGATAGAAGACACAGACTCCGGCCAAAACCTATTGAAGAAGGTGATTGGGTTCTAATGTATGATAGTAGTCTTGACAACCAGTTTACTGTGCAAAGGAAGTTTGCAAAAAGATGGTCTGGCCCATACATTGTCAAGCATGTGCATGGAAATACCATGTATACCCTGTGTGAGCTTGATGGAACAGAGATAAAGAATCTTGTAGCAGGCAAAAGGATCAAGATGTTTAAAAGAAGGCATGACAGTGATCCTTTTGATTCACAGGAGACTCAGGATGAGAGGCTTGACAGTGATAGCATGGATATGGTTGAAGAGGAAGAAGATGATCTTCCTGGTAATGTAGAAGATGAAGACGACATCCAGATATATGTGGATCTTGATGATGATTTGGCACATACCAGAGGATGTGCAGGTTTAGAGGGGGTGGATGTCGTGCTATGGCACGTCTATAGTGTGGAACCATGCATATGAGGCCATTAAATGTAAATCCAGATGCATGGGATTAAGTGCCATGACTTGAGTCATTATATGATGCCTAAGTACATATGTTCATATTGTAAATGAGGTTCAATAAGACGAGCTGAGACTGAGTCAGGTCTCAAAGCCTGTGTACATAACGAGTGTAGCAGGTGTTTTAACACTTGGATAGTGTGATGTTTTTAGTGGAGGAAAAGGGCAGTCTTTTGCTGTGCAGATGCATGCTTGAAGGCCAGGTAATCAGTGGAGAAATGTGTGAGTTTTTGTGAAGTGCACAGGCTGATAAGGAGCCATTTTGGAGGGCAGATAGCAGGAGCTGGGAGTGCCTGATGGGTATGTGATGAACTGAAGAATTGTGGTCAGACATGCTATGAACAACTTCCTAGAAGGAAATTTTTGCAGAGGAGCTACAGTTTGAGATCTTTTTAGCACCCAAGGTGGGTACTTTTCATCCGGAATAGCTACAGATGATAGATGGCTAGTTTGAAGCGGCTTTTGTGTGCACATGATGAGCATGCTGTGGTGAGACCCAGGTGTCTGGACATAGGTGGTCATATGGAATTCAAGGCCATGAAGTTGGATTGGTGATCGGCGGGTGCGTGAGATATGGACACACCAACTGGGGCACCTTTCATGATGTGCAGGGAAGAACTAGATTTTTTGTAAGTGTTGAGTACGGGGATGGCAACTAGAACTCTTGCATTTGGCTTCTTTCTTTCGTTGGAAAGAGGAGGATCGGGCGTGGAAGCCAGCTAGGGTTTCTGAGCTTCTGCTGGCTGTAGGCAGGCCTCAGTTCGAAATGGAGACCTTCCTCTTTACATCCGAGTCTGTGAATGAAGGACACCCTGACAAGCTTGTGACCAGGTCTCTGATGCAGTTCTTGATGCTTGCTTGGAACAAGATCCGGAGAGCAAGGTTTTCCATGCTCTGGAGCGAGAGGCGGAGGAGAGAAGATCCCACAGGGAGGCCCTCCTTCGAACGGCGTCAATTGGAGCATCCACACCAGCCAATGCGCAATCAGACAGCAAAGCTGATGAAGAAAATCATCACCAAGCAGAGGGCAACTGGCAGACGCAAGGTGGCAGCTTGCGTGGCATGCGAAGGAGTTTTTTTTTAAAAGAAAATTTCCGAATATTAAGCAAGAAATAAGGAGGCGCAGTGTATTTCAAACTGGGGAAATTCGAAATTTTAGCTGCAAAAGACGAAGGAGCCCGATTCTCTTGCGGGAAAGAAAGGGGAAAAAACCAGAAACGCAGAAAGGAGGGGGGGGAATATGCAGAAACGGGAAGAAGAGAGAACCAGAGAAGAATTCTACCATAGGTTCAAAAATTGTGAGGAGCGCTACTGTTTAGGGCATCCTGGGGTTAGAATTAAAGAGAAAATAAAGCTCTATCCAACGTCATGTTCTTAAAAATCTCATAGTATACAAGGAAAATGATGTCAAAAGCTCTACGAATGGTGATTTTGGTGCATACTGCAGTGAAGCAGAACATGGGGGAAAAGCGAAATCCACAAATTCGCTTCCTTTTTTTACTCTGAGATAAGTAATTTTTTTTTGTTACTTACGATTTTTAAAATCGTATAGTCTAGGAATAAAAATATTTCCCCTTTAAGGTTTCTTTGGGAACAAGAAGGCTTTGGGGAAAAAGGTTTTATGGTTTTGGAGAGTCCTCGAATAGGAAAGCATCAAAGATACAAAGAGTTTCTGAAATTTGGATATTATTTTGTAAAAAGCTACTTGGTTGGATTTTGGATTGCTAGACATGGAGTTTTTTAAAAATCACATGAATATGTTGTACATATGCCATATGTCATCTTTTGCTTTGTGAGTTGTTGAAATGTGAAAAGCAGGTTTTCATGAAATCAAGAGATATCTTGAAATGATGGAGTTGGCAATATATGAAATATGTGATGTGAATGGTCACATGTATATGGAAATCATTTGTAGATTGTGTTATGCCTACATGTGATTGGTTTGAGGCATTTGGAAAAAGAGTCAGGAGATCTATGCTTGGAACTGGCCATGCTCTTGACACACAATTTATGTGCAATCATCAAGCTGAATTTGGGGATGTATTGAAGTGAATTGGCACATGTACATGTCAACAAAAATGGTGATGTCTTATGCTCCTTGAAGAGCTATCTGTTTTGTTTCCTTGCTGGGATTTTGGAAGCTACTCTCACAGCGAGAAGTCTCGCACTTTCCCAGCAATACCACCCACATCACGACAACGCGCAAGAAACAACGTGCAAGAGCTGTCTCCCTCTCTCTTCTTCAACCTAGCAGCTATGCCGCAACCCACATGTGAGATCCCTCTCTATGCATCGAACTCTAGAGTGCTCGTAGAGCAGAAGTAGCAACCTTGCATGCAGGGCAGAGCTTCCCACTCGGGGCCTCGTCCACAAATGTCCGGACAAGAGACTAATCCCTTGGTTCTTCCAAAACTGAACCCGGAAAAAAAACTTCCCTTGCCCAGAAAACATAGGCGATTCCTTTAGGAAAAATCTTCTAACGTAGTCAACAGCCTTACCTATCCTTTGTATTCTAACTCAACCCGCGGTTCACATAGCCGAATCAAAGGAGGAACTTGCACTTGGTTCATAGAGCTTTTTTCCTCGTCAAAGAGGTACAGCCATTGATTCTTTTCCATAGAACAAGAATTATCCCGTGACTTACTTCAACTATCGTAACTTGAACAGAATTGAATTTTATTATATGAATCCATCGATCCAGCCTAACCCCATCCAATCCCATAGGTTAGCCGCCCAACCATTGTATTGATAGGATCCATTATAAAAATTGGTTATCTTTTGTCTCGGGTACCAGAGAAAAGAGTTCCCAGGTTCCCTAGCCGGCTCTCATGCAAAAATTAAATAAACACACCACTTACGCACCCAATATGAAATTGCCTTTCCTTAGACTCAACTATTTCCAAAATAGCATTGCAATAAAACCACAATGTTTCCAACATAATCCTCAGTATTTCAATTTCTAATCATTCCTTCCTCGGTGTACCTATGGCATCATTGGCAACCAGAACGCTCACCACTTGCTTATTCAAGGGCCTTTTCAATAGTTCCTAGCCCATAGTACCCAAGAATATTATAAAGATTTTTTCCATATTCCATTCATTCCTTCCTCAGCGTACCTATGGCATCATTGGCAACTAGAACGCTCACCACCTGCTCACTCAGGGGCCTTTTCAATAGTTCCTAGCCCATAGTACCTAGGAGTATAATCGCATAAAAATCATATGGACTCTCCATTGAAGATCAGCTAGATCAACCAACAAGATCCATGTAAAAGAGCCATGAACTCATTCGTTGAAGACCAGCAAGGCCAATCAACCAAATCCATGCCCGTGTTCAAAAAACAACTCCAACTCATTTTCTTCCTCGACGCATGCGTGGGTATCCTGGGCGACCCAGAGCTCGAGTACCGTATGGTCAGCACCCTCTAGGTTCTTTCGTAGGTGACCTAGCGCTTCATTCATAGGCCACTTCCTTGATCCCTCATCCACCATACCGAAAGCTCACCATTTTAACCGAACTGAGGCTGGTCAAGACCTCGGCCGATCTTGCCACGCGAGACATCCTTCTCTAACTCTCCACCAGCTGTTGCAACATTTCCACTTAGGTCTCCACCATGACCTCATTCCACAAGATAGTCAAAATGTTTCCCCCAGCATTCTTGACGTAAAACAATCTTTAAAAAAAATAGGTTTCACATACAAATACAATTTCTAAACAAAATTCCCATCTTTCCTCATTATTCCACATCCTTTCACATCATTCCTCATCATTTCTCATCATTCCATATCATTTCTCATCATTCCATATCATTCCACCTTATTTCTCATTATCCCACATTTTTTTATATCAATTCACGTCACATCATTTCACATCAATTCACATCCATTCACATCATCCCACATCATCCACATCAATGCACATTAACCTCATCAGTCCACACATCATCCACATCAATGCACATTAACCTCATCAGTCCACACATCAACCACATCAATGCACATTAACATCATCAGTCCACACATCAACCACATCAATGCACATTAACATCATCAGTCCACACATCCACATCAATGCACATTAACCTCATCAGTCCACACATCCACACATCATCCACATCAATACACATGAACCTCATCAGTCCACACATCAACCACACATCATCCACACATTACTTCTCATCACTCCACATCATTTCATACATCCCCCACATCACTTCTCATCACTCCACATCATTCCACACATCCCACACATCACTTCTCATCACTCCACATTATTTCCCACATTCATTCCACACCTCAATCCACAACATTAACCCATCAATCCCCACATCAATCCAATCTCTACAAACAAGATAGTCTCTTTTCGCTTTGAGTGAATCAGGTTTGATTATCAACTTTCCCTAATCTAGTTATCAGAATCCTCGTTCCACATCAACCAAGTTAAAAGTACAATTACTCTGCTTTTCATACTGACAAAATTTCCTAAGTTTCAACTTTTTCTCGACTCAATTCCATCAAATCTAAGTTTTCGTTCACTTTTGGATCCTCGATCCTTTCAAGTATTCTATAAGTCAGTCACAAGTATTCACGTTCATCCAACTAAGCGTGTTTGTCGTCTTTTTTTGGGAAATCCTTTTTCCGTTTAGAATGTACCCAAGATTCTATTTTTTGAGAATCTAAACGTATTCCCAAACGTCAATTATGTTCGTGATTCCTCTTTCTGATTAAAAATTAGAATGTACCCAAGATTCTATTTTTCGAGAATCCCAAACGTATTCCCAAAAGTCAATCATGTTCGTGATTCCTCTTTCTGATTAAAAATTAATCTATGACTTTTAGCATAAAAATTAACTATGCACAAAATTTATTTTTTTAATGATAAAAATTCTGGCATAGTTTTCTCGCATTTTCTATGAAATGATAATACTCAAAGTTCCTCTTTTAGAATAAAATTTATTTATGCATAAACCTTCATTTTCTACTGATAAAAATTTTGCCATAACTTCCTCGCATTTTCTATGAATTAAGAATGTTCAAAATCACACTTTTAACATAAGAATTAGTTTATGCATAAACATAAGCTTAAACATAGACATTAATTCATCATAAATCAAGAAAAGCATGGTTTTAAGAGAAAAACCACAAAATAAAATGCTTCCCAAGCATGAGGGAGGTTGGGAAGAAGATTAGCATTAAAAAGAGAGCATAAACTTCATTGTTTAGGCTTACCCTTGGTTTGCTCGATTCTTTACCTTGCTAGAATTGCGTAGGCCTCAAAGAAAAGGCTTGGCCACCAAGGGAAAAGGGTAGTCTTCAAGAGAAGAAGAGGTTCAGTGAAGCCCCAAAGCTTCAAAATGGAGGGCCAATGAAGAGAGAAGAGTAAAATACACTAAATTAAAAATTACACTAGTATTGAATTACTCTAATATGAAAATACAAAGGAATAGGGGTCTATTTATAGGTGAGGGAGGCCACCAACCAAGTCCAACTAGAATCTAGAGGTTTCGAGCTTCAGTTTGATCCACTTTGGACAAGTTTTGGACCAGTTAGGCCCACTTTTTTGATCTAGTTTGAAAGAGGTGAGAGGAGAGATGAAAAATCTCATTTTTTGATTAAAAATTTAGAGTAATCATGAGGATTCTAGGCATCTCCTTCATGAGCTCCACTCACCCTCCTGAGGTGTCAAAATTCTTTTTTTTTACTATTAAAATCCTTTTTTTTACTATTAAAATCCTTTTTTTTACTATTAAAATCCTATTTTTTAACTATTAAGTGTCAATACTAGTCGACTCTTCATCTTATGTGAGAATTTACTCCTTTTTGGGGGATTTTCTTTTATTCTTGCATTTTTCTTATTCCAACACTTGGATTAACCCCATTGGTCCTTTAGAACACTCTTTAGACCTTAATCCATAATTTTCTGAAAATGTGGACCCTTAGGCTAAGGTGTCTAATGCACATATTCAATTAATTTCTAATGCATATTAGAAAACTCCTTTTGAACTTTTTTTTCAGGGGAATTCATCTTAAATAAAAGCGGTAACTTTATATCCAAAAATATCTCAAAATTGTATTACATCTCTGTAGAATATTTTCTCTCTCTAGGCTAAAAACAAAGGAAAACAATGTTTTCTTGCATTTTGAAATAGGGGATGATTACAGAGACTAAAGGGGAGGTTCTTACACCTTTACATCTCAAAAACTGGATGAAGGAATCTTACACCACCAACCAGACTAGGCTAGGCCAACCAGGCCCATCCAGCCAACCAATGGCCAATAGTGGCTAGACCAAGCAAGGCCAACCAGTCTCGCAGCTATAACTACCACACGAGATGAGAGTAGTGGGATCTACGACTCTCATCTTGCCGCCATAGATCTACCATCGAGATTGGGTGGTGGCAGTAATCTTGGGCAAAATGGAGTAATCTCGATCCGCTCCCTTCCCCCCTAGGATTCGAACCCAACACCTCGAGCGTCTAAGCCGCATGCTCTACCATTATGCCCATATGTGTTTCATGCAATAGAAGCAATCGTGTTTAATATAATTCAAAATCATCATCACCACCCGCGAAGTAATCTCACCCCCAGGGGTATCTCGGGCACAGTAATCTCGACTGCCCAGGAGTAATCTCGACCGCCCAGGAGTAATCTCGGGCTACCAGAGATTACTTCGCAAGCCGGCAAATATGGGACATAGATTTTTGCGACACAATGGGGGCCCTAGATCCCACTACTAGGACCCTGTGGTAGATAAAGCTAAGGGCGAGCTAGGGCGGCCGACCCGACTAGCTCGGCCAAACTAGCACAGCCAATGACCCAACGGCCAACCAAGGAGCAGTCGAGCAACCGATCCAACGCGACCGCTAGCCAGGCCAATAAACATCCATGCCCGCACGTGGAAACAAAACAAGAGGTCCATTTGGGTGCCCACACGTCTTGAGGAGGCTTTTCATAGTTTTCTAGGTGTACGCATGTAGTCCGTGTCGATGGGCATCGCCAGTCACGCAATTTTGACGGTGTGATCGATTTGGCTATAGCACACTCTGGGACATATTGGGTAGTTGGTTCCATTTGTGCATTCCATAAATTTATTTTTGCATTTAAATTTTACATGGTTTTTACAAAAAAAATATTTTAAAAAATAGCTTCGAGCGTGGGTACCGTACCTATCCCAGGGGCTTGATAGTATTTCTCGAGTGTTATCGTCCGTTTCCAACCTTACATAGGCCAAGCTTGCCTGCATGTAGCAAACTATCCTTGCATATCATAAAAGGGTCCTTCGTCCTCCGTCTACCTCACGACTTAGTGCGCAAGAGCCACGTGGTGTAGGAGGCACGTCCCTGATCCCATCCTTATCTCTAGATGACCCTATGGTTACATCCAAAGGCTAAACACACCCCACTGATAGTCGACCAGTCCCCATAGAGACTGGCGATACAATGTTGGACCTGGGCATAGATGATGACCTCCTTAATGAGGATAAGTTTGGTGATGCATATCCTGATGCTCGATTCAAGGCTGACATCTCAAAGCAGGAGGTCTCACAGGAGTCCATTTTGTAGCTTTTTTCTAGGACCCAAACCTTAGAACAAATCAAAATGAAATTTTGACCATCCTTAAGAGTTTGCACCACCATTTAGACTCACGTCCCACCAATCCTATTATTAGTTTTGCATCTCTTCTACAGTATACTTCACACCAAGAGGTTGGGACTTCCAATGGGCGGCAACCCGTAGAGTCTACCAAGTAGTCCGTAGCATTCGTTGGGATATTCAAGGATCTCAAAGCATTGAGCTTTGGGGGAGAGGAAAAGGAACACAACAAAGACGCAATATTCAACATTTTCTTACAAAAGTGGCCAAACTTACATAACCTCAGACATACACTAGAGGATTTGAGGTCCATCAAGGCAATCTTATCCTTGACCGGCAAAGCATATAAATGTTGGATGAGTTTGGTCGATAACTCCAGACGTCCTTGTACTTGGGTAGAGTTCGAGACAGCATTTCGCAAAGAGTTTTTACCAGTTAATGAGCATCATAGGTCTTAGCGTGAGTGGGACCAATGCTCTATACATGGCATTTCTGTCATCCAATATATCGAGAAATAGTGTTGAAGTTAAAGGAAATCAAGGCGTTCCCAACTCTTTGCGAGTCCCAAACTCTTCGTGGGTGCCAGGTCTTGACCCAAATTGTGAGAGTTATGTACAGCATAAGGATTTTGATGAGGTAATAAAATATGCTCAAACATTCAATGGTATATCTTGACGGTCAAAATCTGGTCCTAGGCAGATGATAGACGAGAGTGGGGGTACAAAATTCAACAAAAAATTCTTTCAAAAGGCGACAAGGGACATGGTCATGGTGAGAAAGGGGGACAAGGGGGACGTTGGTCTAAAAAACAACAAAAAATAGAGAGAAAAAACCGTACGAAACTCCAAAAACAATAGCAATACGAGAAAGCAAAGAAAGAAAATATGTGCTTTCATTTCATTAAGGCGGGGCATAGCAAGGCATCTTGTATTAAGTTGGGTGCTGAAGCTAGAGGTAGTTCTAGTAGCGATGCCAAGAAGGATGGTAATTCCTCTCGGAAATTTTATACGGTGCAAGTGTTACCTCTCTGATCCTCTAAGTTTAGAGAGGTGACAGTCTACCATACAGACAACGCCCATGCCTATTATGTTTCACAGGCTATGTGGTAGCCATCTTTCATGCCACACGATTTGGTTCGTTTATATGGCAGGATTGGTGGCCGTAGAGTCACCATTATGATCGACGATGGGACCATACACAACTTTCGTTAGTCAAAAAGTTGAAGTTGTGCGAGACCAAGAGTGACCATAAGTACATAGTTTTGCTGGCTAAAATGGTTATGACAAAACCATTTGGGACACACTGGTTTCGGGAGTGCCACTTACTATGTAGGGCTAAAAGGCTACGCTTGATTTCGAAGTCATACATTTAGCTAGGGAAAATATCTATCTTGGCAAGGAGTGGTTGTATAACCTAGTCCTCCCTACCCTGCATTGTAGTTACCAAGATAATAGCCTAGAGTTCATGCATGAGGGTAGATACATTACTTTGTGTGGTGAGCATGATGTGCCAACTATACCTTTGATATCGTCCATGGAGTTATGCCATGCTATCGAGCTCGACGAGATTCAGCAGGTATATATTTGAAACCTTTTGCATAATTTTATTTTCGTAGATGAAACAAAAGTGAATAATGTTTCTGTAGTTGAAACAATAAATTTAAATGGCCTTGGACGAGATCCATGTGAGTAAAACTTGAATAAATCTAAGGCTAAAGACGAGACAATAAAAAATGGTAGATGAAATAAAAGTAAATAATGTTTCTGTAGTTGAAACAATAAATTTAAATGGCCTTGGACGAGATCCATGTGAGTAAAACTTGAATAAATCTAAGGCTAAAGACGAGACAATAAAAAATGGTAAGTACATATATAATTTAAATTCTTTATTGCAAGAGTATTGAGATATTTTTCTTTAAGATTTACCAACGGATGGTGTCCCACCATCTAGGGTGGTAGACCATTCCATTGATGTCCTACTAATTTCCAAGCCTATAAGCAAGCCTGTTTATAAAGTTAGCCACTTTGAAGCATAGGAGGTGGAGTAGCAATTGGCTGATTATGCGAGAAAATGTTTTATAAAACCTAGTTCTTCACACCATGGGCTTTGCCCATCCTTTTGGTAAAAAGGAAGAATGATTCTATGCATATGTACATAGAACATAGATTACGGTGCTCTTAATCAGATTATAAGAAAGAACAAGTATCCAATGCCCCACATCGATGAGTTGTTTGACCAACTCAATGGTGCACGTGATTTTTTTAAAATTGACCTTAGGTTGTGGGCTACCACCAACAAGTCAGGATCATGGAACAGGATGTTCCCAAGACCACGTTTAGAACTCAACTTGGACATAATGAGTTTTTTGGTCATGCTATCTGGTTTGACTAATGTGCCAATGACATTGATGACGCTGATGGGGACAATGTTTTATGTCCATACTTAGGAAAATTTGTAGTAGTTTTCCTAGACGACATACTTGTTTACAGTAAGTCAAGAAAGGAACATGTAGAGCATTTACGCTTAGTGTTTGAATTGCTTAGCGCAAGAATAAGCTATTTGTCAAGGAAAGCAAATGCGAATTCTTTGATAAGGAAATTCAATATCTAGGCCATATTATATTCGCTAAGGAAACGCGGATGGATCCTAAGAAAGTGGACACCATTCTCAAATAGCCTAAGCCAAAAAACTTAGAAGAACTACAATTCTTTCTAGGTTTGTGGGGGTTTTACCGATAATATATAGAGGACTACGCGAAGATCGCAATCCCGTTGTTGATTGATCACAACTAAAGGTAGAACTATCCATTGGGAGGATCCACAATCAAGTAGTTTTGAGAAACTCAAAGGTTGCAATCGGCAGAGCTACACCTGCCTTGAGAATAGTGGATCCTAACGAGCCATTTGTTGTAGAAACAAACGCTAGTGGGGAAGCCATTGGGGCAATTTTAATGCAAGGGGGATGCCCAATTACATTTGAAAGCAAGAAGCTTGACCATGCCCAACGTAACTACTCAGCCTATGAGTGAGAGTTACTTGTAGTAGTTCATGCTCTTAAAGTGGCAACGTTATTTATATGGTGCTACTTTTGAGGTGTGTACATACCATGAAAGCTTGAAGTGAATTTCAAGTCAAAACGAGTTGAAAGGTAGGAAAGCTAGGTGGACAGAGATTCTACAAGAGTTTGACCTTCAACATCATTACCAAACAGGTAAATTTAATGTAGTAGCAGATGTGTTGAGCCGCATGTGAATGGTGAACGAGTTGAGCTTCACCACATTCAAGAATAAGTTCTTGGATTCACTACGTGGTTTGTGTGAGCATGATCCATCTTATTCAGAAGTTTGGCTTGTTGTACGCACACGTACTTGTTGCCAACAGCCCCCATTGCCTTCCTTGTCATAGAGAGGAGTACTTATCTGGAGCAATTAGTCGAGGTTTCTACAAGAAGAAGAGGGTTCGGAGAGACTAGACAAGTCTCTTGGGTTATGTACCAAGATGGAGAGCTCGAGAGTGGACCCTTCATAACCAACTATCCTCAGTTTGTTTTTGCAGACGATGAAAACTCTTCTTGAGGGGGAGGTAATGTCAATTAGCTTGTAACTGGCTACATAGGGCTAGACCTGACACAGAGCTCGATCGCCAGAGTACGATCAAGTGAGGGTGTCCGGGGTTCAGGGGTGAGACGCCTGGGTTAGGCGGCTGGGCAAGTATGGGTAGGAAGGCCACTACATAAGCTTGATAATGTGGATGCTTATCCACACCCCTCTAAGCTTATCCACACCCCTCTAAGATTGGGTGGTGAACAAGAGCCCTCCTCTCCTCCCTCATCTTGGTGGCTATGGTGAAAGGAGAGAGCTTAAATATCTACACCATTGTCCATATCAACACCAAGTGCCATTGTATATAAGAAGGAGAGAGTTTCAAGATTAACACCATCATCCACAGTAACTCCAAGTGCCATTGTGTATAAGAAGGAGAGAGTTACAAGATTAACACCATCATCCACAGTAACTCCAAGTGCCATTTCAATAGGCTCTATCAAATGCTAATGAGCTATAATCAAGAGGCATATATGCCAATCCACTTAGGATATCCTTTCTAATTCCAATTGTCCAACACCAAAATACATTATCAAAAGTAAATACCTCAAGGGAATTAGATGGTGAAGTATAATAAACATGACCAAGATAGCACCACATTGTACTACATGGAGGATGAAAGAAGAAATTACATAGAGAAGCAATTGCATCCCATGTATGCATCAACTTAGAATGACCCAAGAAATCTAATGGAGTGCTTTAAGTGTGGAGGCAACCATAGAGTCTTCAAGTGCTTAAATAAGGTTAAACAAAAGTAATTTTAACCCGTTTTTATGGATTGTGGAGTAGGCTATCTTTAAAGCATTGTCTAATAAGGGCCTTTTCTTTAGATACACACCTTCACAACCCTTAAATAAAAGATCAAGACTATCTACATTGCTCTACATGCTTACAGTCCTCGATAATTAGTGAGACATGATGGAGCAAGTGAAAGAGTCCAAGTAGGAGGTACAATGGTTGCCTTAGTAAAGGAAACTATTGCAAAGGAGGCATGAAAAGCATAAAAGATGTTCATGATAAACACTCACACGGCCTAATTGGAAGAAGAGAGCAATAGACAAGCCTTAGTAGAGGAAACTATTACAAAGGAGGTATGGAAAGCAACAAAGATGTTCCTAAAGAGAACCACTATAAGAGCTAAGGGGTTGTATATGGCTAAAGGGGCTTAATCATGTTCTCCTTTTACAAGAACCACTGTAAGAGCTAAGGGGTTGTATATGGCTAAAGGGGCTTAATCGTGTTCTCCTTTTACAAGAACCACTATAATAAAGGGGATTAATCATGTTTTCCTTTTTCAAGAACCACTATAAGAGCTATAGGGGTAAGAGAAGATCCAAGGAAGGGGGCAAAAAACACCACAATCCTAAACCAACATGACTATGCACCTATAAGTTAGCTACTATATCAAAAACACACCACCGTGGGAGGAAGGTATAGAGGCTTGGGAGAACAAATTCATAACAGCCTTACTTTCACTTGTTAGTTTAACAATAAATATTATCTAAGAGTTAACCACTCCATCAATTAGCATGGTGCAGCCTTACTCGCTGCTTAATACCAAATAGGGAAGTCGCAAACTTCGTGTATATACTTGCTTAAGGCTAGAAATAGTGGCCATGGACCATTTTTAAGATATGGCTAGCCAAGTTTGAATACTAGTTGTTTGTATAGCCCTCGTATAGCCATTTGTATATAAGTCAATTTTGTCATTAAGAAATACACATTCATTCACTTGCAATAGAATTCTTGTGAGCTCTCTCCTCTCTTCTATGTATTCTTTGTACTCTTGACGGCTCTCTTCCCTACTCTCTATTGAATCTTTGTATAGTTTTTGCTTTTATAGGTTTGATTATAGGATCTCTATTGCATAAGCTTCCCCTAAGAGGCTTGCATTTGGTTGCATAGAGCTAAGAGGGAGCCAAGCATGTTGCATTGTGATTGGGAGTTTAATCCACTCTAAAAACACAAGTCGTAAATTTGGATTTAAAAAAAAGAAAAAATCTATGAGAATTAACGTGATTAGCAATAATTACTTACCAACCCTATCATAGCCACCTATCATAGCTACATATCAACTAGCCCACGAGGCTCTATTTCATTTAAAAACATGTAAGCCCATTTACCACCTAGCTCACAAGGGCCTATTTCATCCAAAAAAAAATGTGAGCCCATTTCATTCAAAAATATGTGAGTCCATTTTATCCAAAAACACGTGAGCCTCTAGATGTCATGTGAGCCACAATACGCCAACGACTAGATGTGACACGAGCTATAAATATAAGCCACCATATATGAGCCACCAAACGTGTTGTGAGCCATCCAAACATGAGCCACTACATGTGACATGAGCCATCAGCAGATGCGCGTGAGCCACCAAATGGAACACGAGTCACATCTGGTCGCTCACGTTACATCTGGGTAGGCTCGCATCTAGGTAGGTCCATGTCACCAAGAGTGAGCCCAACTAGGCATGGGACAACCATACATGAGCCCATCTAGATGTGAGCCAACCTAGACATGAGCCTACCAGACACAGTGTGAGCCACCAGACTATTGGGATTCAGATTCTCATGTGTGTGTGTCACCTCATGTGTGTGAACCTCTATTTATATATGTGTATCTGGGTGTGTATGTGAACAACCCCTAAAAGGGTTATTATTCTTCTATCAGTGTGTGAATAAACTCTTATGAGTGGATAAGGTAAGTGTGCCATGTGGCACTACTATGTGTGATTTATGTGGTCAAAAGATAAGGTTGCAAGCCTATAAAAGCATTGTACTTGGTTTGAAGGTTTAACATCATCTAATAAAATTATTAGAGTCTCTCTTGAGCTTTGTTCTCTCTCTCTCTCTCTCTCTCTCTCTACGCACCATAGCTTTGGTCCTACAAACACTAAACCCTACAAATGGTATCATATCTAGGGTTAGCTTAGTTAGGGTTTTAGCTCACTTTAGGCTTTTTGCTATGTTGGGCTTTTTGTAGCTACTCGCGCCACATGTGAGCACCCAACATCGTGCAATCCCCTAACCCTACTCCTATCAATTTTTGCAGCCCTAGTCATCATCTTTACATATGTGCACCACGCAGTTGCTACTTTTACACGTCGTCATGTGCCATTCCTGTTGTTGCTATCAAGTCGTTACAGTGCTTGTTGCTTCCCTTTCAGCTTGAACAAGTTCACGTCTCTCTATGGAAAGGATAATAAGGGGGGTAATGTTGGGTTGTGGTTTGCCATTGCAAAAATCTACACGGGAATCAATAGCTTCAAAATAATGAAGCTAATGTTCCTCGTTCCCTCCCTTGACGAGATATAAGTCATCGTCTCGATCGTGTTTTTTTCCCCATGCTGCCACCTCCTGATCATAAACATTCCCTTCAAACTTGGGCCTGTACATGCTACGTTGTTGTTGTGGTGAGCATGTAAAATAGAAGTGATCTCTTGGCAATTTGAAGTGTAATAACACGTGCATGTCCCTGTACGAAGAATGTCCATGGTATGCAAGTATATGCATCTACCCCTAAGCGATCTCTTGGCCATTTGAAGTGTAATAACACGTGCATGTCCCTGTACAAAGAATGTCCATGGTATGCAAGTATATGCATCTAACCTTAAGAGTCCATGGGCTCAAGAGCAAATCTGAGCTTTGACATTCTTCATCCAACATCTTCTGGCATGTGATGTACATGTTCACTTCTATGGTCCTTGCAGTCATGGCAACGTCTTTAGATGAAATGGCCTCCGCTCATGGGCGAGGTTTTCAGTATGTCTAGTAATGCTATTGTTCATTACCAAAAATGAGTGGTGGAAGCTCAGAGCACAAAAGCCACAAAAGTCCCATGGTTTTTATAGTTGCTCATCTACCAATTTCACCATTAGATTAGTTCGGTCCAATGTTAACTATCCCCATATCCTCTAACATTGCTAATCCTAGCACCTCCATTGAAGATTATTGTGACTCGTGAGTCCTTATACTTCACTGTTAGTGCCGCATTCATGTCACTTTCAAAATAGTGGCCTAGTT